>NC_051853.1:91612952-91915982 GCF_905115235.1 Hermetia illucens | reverse complement strand
CATATAGACTATGCAAATTTTGCCGATATGCTTTTGTAAAATAGAATTCATAAGGCGCTGAAATGTTGCTGGTGCATTTTTAAGTCCGAATGGCATTCGAGTAAATTCGAAATGACCTTCGTCGGTAGAAAAAGCTGTTTTTTCCCTGTCTTCGGGTTTGATTTCGATTTGATGGAACCCCTTGGCCAAATCAATAGAGGTAAAGTAGTTAGCGTTACCAAGCTTTCCGAGTATATCATCGATTTGTGGTATCGGATATTTGTCCTTTACGGTGAAATTATTAATTTTTCTAAAATCAATAACAAGTCGGTATTTCTTTTCGCCCTTTTTAGGAACTATCCAAATTGGGGAATTGTATGGAGATTTTGAGGGTTTAATAATGCCTTGCTTAAGATCTTCTTCTATTTGTTTTTTCACGAACTCTTTAAGTGCATACGGGTATCGATAATTTCTTTGATATATTGGGTTTGGAGTTGACAGTTTAAGTTCGTGTTTTATATCATGGGTAAATGACAACTTTTGGGTGTCATCGTATTCTAAATCGCAGAATTCTTTTTTGATTCTGTCAATGACTTCTTGTTCCTCTTTTGTGAGATGGTTTTCTACCCCTAACGTTTTTTCATTTTCTGGCTCAAAGTTTGCGGCTTGGTCCATGTATACCACTTCTTGTTGGACAGTTATAGGCAACGCGATGCTGTTAATTGATAACGTATTATCTTCAAAGTTAATTATCGCTTTAGTTGGTTTTAAAATGTTTTGTCCTATAATACAGTCGAAAGTTTCACTTTGGAAAGGCAGTAATTTCCATTCAATTCTACCTTTAAATTGAAATTCTTGTGGGAATTCTGAATAAAATCCATGAAAGGTGGATGAAACTGCATTTACCGAACATATTTGCAATGGTTTAGATAACCTATGTTGTCTATGCTCTGCTACTGCCTTCGAGTTTAATATTGAGGTAGAACAACCGGTATCGATTAAGCATCGAAGTTCTTTGCCTTCGATAGTTAGTCGAATAATGGGTAATTGGGGTTCTCCTCCGAGGCATGTAGCCGAAAAATCCGTGTTGACATGGAGCGAACTTGAACGGGATGTTGCCGTATTCATGGAGACATCCGAGGTTAGAGATAGATCTGCTCCGTTTTGGAATTTAGTGTTTCCTAATGGAACGAAGACATTTGAAGGTGGAGATAAATTTGTTCTGCTTTGAAACCTAGTGTTTCCTGTTGGAGCTAAATTTCGCACTTTCGTATCACTTCTATTTTCACCATATTGATCAGCACTGTTATTCAAATTTCTTGCACCACTGTAACTAACGTACCCTGTTTCTACTAACACTTTATAAGCACTTTCAAGTGAATCTGGTTTGTAGGCATGTAAGATACCTCTAATAGGTTCGGGACATTTGTTAACAAAAGTATTTTTAGCGATCTGATTTTTTAGCTTAATCATTTCCGACTTCTGTGCAGCGGAAAATGTTACATTATACTTAATCTTATGGTTAATTTTAAATAGACACTTACAGATATATTCGTATAATTGTCCTGCTGTTGTGAATCGTGCCGCTAGCAATCTTTCGGTGAGCTGAATTTCATTTTCCGGTGTATCAAAGTGATTGATGAGGAGCGCCTTGACCTCTGACCAGGATTCTGTGATGTGAGTATGCAAAACCTCTCTTGCTCTTCCAACGATGCGTCCTAATAACATCTGATGAAGGATGGCTTTGAAGGGGCTGTTGTTCACTTGATGTATCACTGCATCCACTGCATCTATAAAGGGGAATAGATCCACCTGCGTTCCGTCGAAATTCGAAAGGGCTCCAATATAGCCCGACAAACTTTTGAAGTCCATTGTCATGTTGAGCGTGAGTAAAGAGAAATCTTTGATGAGATTCTCCAGGTTCTTTTATTTGTGAGTGATAAACAGTTTTTAAACACTCGCAGACCGACTGCGCCAATTATGATCACGAGTTTCCGACCATGATCCGCTTTTACAAAACAAACTATTTCAACTGGGACTCTTCACTTTAATATCTTGGATAAGAGTACACCCTTTGCTTGCAGTTACATGTCCTTTTAAAGGGTCACGATGCAAGCAATAAAATACACATCTTCTCCTTATTCTTACTTCCTAACAATTATGTATTTACTTAGGTCTAGTGCAATAAAACTAACTTACTTGCTAGCGAGTATTTATTTAGGCATCGTTCTTTGATGATGCCGACATGTGTAGGCGGATGGATGAGCATGACGTAACTACACATTAAAAGAGAGCGCACAACATAGCGAAGCTCACGACGCAACGATGTGCACTCTTCGACATCTCATATCGCAATGAGTCTCATGACGTAACGATGCACACTCCTCGGGTCTCGCAACGAAATGAAGTTGGAGGATCGGTTGCTGGATGTGTGGCAAACGGACCGCAACCTGGTTATCAACTTGGTTGCGCGTCTATGGCCGCTATTAGACAGGACATTGCTATGCTGATCAAATCAACACTGGCAACAGAACTTATTTCAACTTACAAGAATTGTTTCACTTGAAACGTTTCACCATAGGGTCAAAACTCTTACTGAACAAGACAATGATCTTGACAGTCCTCATTTATTTCTCGGAGATTTGAGTTCTTAGTAAAAAAAATTGCAAACTTCTAGCCGCGTTGGAGAGAAAGGATCCTATGAAGAAGCATATGTAGCATATGTAACGATGGAATGTATTAGCGATAGCTCGACCGTCTGGCTGTAGATGAAATCCGGCTCAATAGGTTGCGATGGACGGGCCACTCAATCCGTATGGGTGAGGACGATCCAGCCCCGAAAGACTATAAGGATAATATCTAATATATCGCGACATGGGCGATATTTCAATTGGCTTTTCGAAGGTCAATTTGACAAGAAAATGTATTCATTGATGTATAATATTCCCTCTTTTTCTCCCATTTAACACCCCTTAGCTTTGCCAATTACCCCTCTCAATTTCATAATTCCCATCCCGACATTCATTTGTACCCCACATCTAACATTTAAAATAATTAATTTTACCGAGAAACCGGAAACTCGGCGCTTCAGGTATGAAAGGTTTTGTTTGTTTCTTCTATGAGTATATTTCAGTGCAGAACTATCCCATTGTACATAGCCTGTATGTGTATACATTTTGCATGTCAGACTACTCACTTTAGTGTGAAATTGATATTTAGTTGCAGTAAATTTTCACGGTAAAACTTATATTTGGTACTACCACAAATTTTTATGACTCTAGGATATTTTAAGGGGGGTTTTTACTCAATTTCCTCAAAAATATGGTAATATACTACTATTAACTTAATTTGAGCAGCTATCGATATGAAGAGTATTTTGAGGCCTGGACACCATATAGAGGCAGCTTCGTGATTTTTTTCAGATTTTTCGGTTGGGTAGTTCCCGAGAATGGGCCCTTTAAATAAATCATCATTTTCCACCCCTTCCACTCCCCGCCTTTCTAACAAATGTCAAAATTAAGACCGGAATTTAGTAAGTAGATACTAATTGAGACCTTTCATTTGATACCCAACATGACTATATTCGGTGAAAAAAAAATTGAAAGGTGGGAACTATGAACGCTCACATATATAGTCAGTTACATCACTCTGGGTCCCCATACATGCAAAAGGCGGGTGTACATTTTTTTCACCAAATATAGTACTTTTCGAAGTTTTGGCATTTGTTGGAAGGATGGGGAGTGCGGGGGGGTCGAAGGTGATCATTTCTTTCAGGGACCCATTTTCAGAGACCATTCAACCGAAAAATCCGAAAAAAAAATCAAGAGGCTGCCACTATATGGTGCCTAGGCTCTTCTATATCGATATCTGTTCAAATAAAGTTAATAATAGCATATTATTATAATTTTTAGTAATTGACTACAACATCTCCCTGAAGGCTACAATATATATATGGTAGCAGTTATAATATTATATAATAGGTCAAAGTTGTCAATTCAAGACTTTGAATGCCAGTATCACACGAAAGTGGATAATAATATAATATATGGATAGATTACGTGCTAGGTACAAATGGGACAAATGTCTACTCAAATGTTTTCATAAAAGAAATACACAAAACCTTTCATACCTGAAGTGTCCAGCTTCCGGTTTCCCGAATTGTTTTCGTCTGGAATGTGAATTTGGTTGACGTGTATTATACGAATGATGAGAAATTGAGAAGCATTCTTCGATGGAAATGACTTTAGAAGAAGGATGTCGGCAAGATCGTAGAATTTAGTCACAGGGGTTTTCCGGGTGATTCCGGATAATTCAGTGCTTCGAGTAGAAAAGAGTCTGTGAGGAAAATATTTTTTTCTTTTGGAATGTAAAATTGATAGACGTGAGTTGCATATGGTGATGAGGAATTCAAAGGGCATTTTTCGAGGGAAACGATATTAGAAGAAGCGTGTCGACAAGAGCAGAGTATTTCGTCAGAGAAGTTTTCAGAGTGGTTTCGAATATTTCAGTGCTTTGAGTCGAAAGGAGTCTGTTTTTTTATGAGCAAGACTTTAGAAATACAAACTTTATTTTTCGAGCAAGAATTCGCTCCTTGCCTGACACATAGAAGTGCTAATATTTCTTGCTGCTAGTAGAAATTAAAAAAAATAAATTAATTTGTCTTTTATGATAGCCCTTGTCTTAGTTTTAAACCCTTTCTTGCCTTCCAGATAACTTGCAAAGGCGTGCTGTCCTTTTGATATATGCCCCTATTCCTGTTTTCTTATAACTTTCCACTATATTTTGGAATGTTGCCTTCGGTTCTTCTCCGATCCTTCACGTATCATTTAGCAAAATTTCACGTGTCCTTTAACCGATGCGTTGATCCGCACCGGAACCTGAAATTCAAATAAACACGGGGATTCGCGTGCACCCGTTGAAATTCAGTTCAGTCTATTCAAAAACAAAATCAAATAAAAATTATAAAGTAATAAACTAACATTCTGTCTCAAATCACTGATGAGATTGAATCTCGACTATGAACTGATATGCCTTTCCTGTAACTGCAATAACTTCCGTATTGTGATGCAGTTACGGCTGCCAGATTGCACAGTCAGAAGATTCGCTCTCGCTTTATTGGTTTAAATGACCCAGGAGACCCACCATGGAAAATTCGACTGGAACGTCTGCGCGGCTCACTAAGGGAAAACATTGCTAGGCTGATTCAAATCAAACTCAAACTATGCCATCCCCAATAAGACACTCGTAATTGAAATTCTGGGCCCATTAAAGCAAAAAGTTTCTGTCGTATGCAGTCACTTGTAATGGTGACGAAAATCACTCCAGACGTGTTCATAATTCAACGTACGCGAGGAACCAGCAGAGTTTTTTAGATCACTTAACGAATCTCAACAGAACGTTCAGATAATACAGTCTTCGGCAACGACAACAAAAGAATATTGGGATGGAATTTGCCGGGCATGAATTTTGCGCATGTTGCCGAAGTGGAAGTTCGACTAGTCATAGACAGTTCGAAGAAATGAAGGCGTCTGGTGCGGATCGGGTGCAGAATTTCTGGTATAAAAACCAGTATACATAGTCGATTGGCACACAGAATAAACCAGGTCATTAGTCGGCCTGAGAAATTTTCACTTTCACATTTTCCGCACTCGCTGTGGGAATTATCTACGTTGTCCCTGAAAAGACACAAGACCGATTACTTGCTTACCAACTCTACAAGTTCATAACATCCATTATTAATGGCAGGGTGAATGCCCACGCCAAGACCAACAATATTCTGCCCGAGGAGCAGAAGTGCTTCCGAGTTGGATTAAGAACAACAACCAAGTAAAGAACGAATAAATCTCTTTAGGTGATATCATGTCAAGGCTTTTGACCGCGTCCCGCACACCTAGCTAATCCTGTCCTACATCTGATCCCAAATTAATAAAATTTTCTGGGACAGTCATGAAAAGGTGGCATACCACCTTGTCACTGTATTCATCTGAGGGTATCAACACCACCGTATACGGAGAAATATCTTCCAGGGGGATTCGTTGAGTCCTCTTTGATTCTATATGGCACTGTACTGATGTACTTAAATGACATCAAGTTTTATGCTGCTACTGATGACCATCTCAGAAGTCTGTTACGAATAGTAGACATAGCCATCAGCAAAGGTTATCAACCTTTCCGAATATAGCATTGGTGACCTCTACATACAAGCTATGACCAAGACAAACTTTTACAAGTACCTAGGAATCCTGCAAGGAACACACGCTCGAGTTGATGGCCTGAGGGATGCTCTCCTGTCCGAATTTTTGCGACGAGTAAAGCATCTCTCGGGAAAGAGTAAAATAAGCGGGCTCAATGTATTCCTTATCCCTTCATTGTCCAAATTCCGAGTGCATCACCTAAATTCTTCCGTGGGGCGGATGAATCTGTCTCGTGACATCGGAAATGCTTAATTTTTTTTATTTAGAGGGGGCGAGTCCCATGCATGCCAGAATTGGGAAATTGAAAGGAGTATTTTGGAAAAGCTAAGGGTTGCAAAATCGTGAGAAAAAGAAGAAATGCTACATATTATTCAAAGTACTCCCTCGTTATAAGGATAAGGCGAAAAAATGTTGCATATGTCGCAAAGCTCCGGATACTGCACTCTCAAAATAAGCCGTGTTAATATGCATTTTAAAATAGTTTATATACATATACTCCTTCAATCAACACCTGTGATACTCTCTAAAGAGAATAGAACCCTTCAAAAAATCGAAAAAGCTTGATGTTATCGTCCATAGCTGAATGGATTCACGTAACATCAGGCGTGTTACAGCTACAATTCGAACGCAGCTATCGATTCGATGGCTGAATATCTGAACGTACATACGAGTATAATTCGGGGAATCCCACTCGCCCTCTGAAAAATAGTGACGGATCAAAACTAGATCAGTGTGGAAGTCCTCGTGTTTTCGAATCTAGTATTGCGACGCTTCCGGTGTTTTAGGAAATCTTGTGGGCAGTGGAATTTAGCGTGTAACGATGAATGAACCAGCGCAGATCGCAGTAATAACTGGAGTCGCCATTTTCTTATATGGGCGCATCGGTGGATGGAACAGACTACTTGTAGGTTGTGCAATCCTTGTACTAGCTGCAAGTGCAATGGCTGGCAAGTTTGAGTAACTGATTAAGGGTGAATTTCAGTTAACAATTTGAATTTCAGACGATTCCAGAACGGAAGATGATACTCGAAATGATCTTGCGGTGCCCAAACTTGAAGAGCAGATCCAACAGGTGGTGAGGGCTGTGGGAAAAGCGATCATAAAAGTTTTGATGGATATGTTGATTCCCATGGGGTCGTCATTAGTTGTAGAAGTTGTAAGCATTTTCATTTTTTAGAACATGAACAATCATATTAGACAGCTCGTAAATCATATAAAGAATACTTGTTGAAACACATGTACAAAATACACTTTCATTTTCAATTTAGCTTAGCGTGAATGGGGCATCCAAATTTCCTTTCGTTATTCATTTTTTGATTGTACAGGGTGCGGCAGCATAACTTCCTTTTTTAAAGTGCGCGCCACTCAGTTAGTTGATGTCATAGCGGAGCGCTAGTGGTCTCGTTCAAGAGGGGATACTGTAAAGTTTTGTCCCGACACGGTTCAGTCGCCATCATGCGTTGGAATAGTGAGGAGTGTGCCTTTGCCGTTGAGGTTCACTTTTCAAGCGGATGTTCGGTTATTGCAACACAGCGTGCATTTCGGAATCGCTTTAATTTAGCCCCGTTGGCTCCCATCCCAGACCACAAATCAATTGTTACATGGATCACTACATTCAGACAAACTACAAGTGCGACAAAAGGAAGAACTGGAGTCCCTCGGCCCGTTAGATCACCTGAGAACATTGAAGCAGTGAGAGCGTCAATGTTGCGATCGCCACGGCGTTCTGCGCGCAAACACGCATCTACCCTTGGACTATCCGATCGTTCTGTGAGAAGAATTCTTCGTAATGATCTTCATTTTCATCCCTATAAGATGGCGATAGTGCAGGGACTTTCAGAACGGGACTTCAATTCTCGGATGAACGCGTGTGAGCTTCTTCTTGATGTCGTTCCCGAGGGTGCTATTGTTTTTTTTAGCGATGAAGCCCATTTTCATTTGTGTGGGTCGGTTAACAAACAAAACATGCGCTACTGGGCTGACACCAACCCTCGAGAATTGCATCAAAAGCCTTTGCATTCACCCAAAGTCACAGTGTGGTGTGCAATTTCCTCAGCTGGAATTATTGGTCCCTGGTTTTTTGAGGAAAATGAGGTTACAGTGACAGTGAATTCGGACCGGTATGTAAACATACTAAAGAATTTTTTTTTCCACGGCTAGAAAATTTGGATTTGGGAGACACTTGGTTCCAACAAGACGGTGCAACAGCACACACTTCAAGAGCATCGATGGCTGTTTTGAGGGAACACTTTCCAGAGCGTCTTATCTCAATTAGCGGCGATTTGGAATGGCCGGCACGCTCTCCCGATCTGTCCCCTTGTGATTTTTTTCTATGGGGTTTTTTGAAATCCCGTGTTTATGTGAACCGACCAAGAACCCTACAAGATTTGAAGACCAACATCCAAGAAGAAATTGCCAACATAACACCTGCTATGCTAACAAGAGTCATGACAAACGCCAGAAATCGGTTTACGCAATGTATGGAGAATAGGGGACGTCACCTAACAGATTTGATCTTCAAAACAATGTAAATAAAAACTTTAGACATGTACCTACATTATAAAAAATAAATAAATATTTTCCGATGCATACAATAGTTTTTATTGAGTTTTGAAAAAAGGAAGTTATGCTGCCGCACCCTGTATATGATTCCACCCGGTTTGTACTTCAAGCAGCAACGCAACGGCCCAAAGTTGCAGGGGAAACGCCATTAAATTGAAAGCAGAACTTGCTACGTCAGGACTTTTCAGAGTAGCATAAGTCGCAAGGACTTTTTGCAGTTCAGTATATAGTTCAGTCCTTAAATCGAGTGTCTTCAACGCTTAATGCAAGTCTCGTAGAGCTAATTTCAATTGCAACAAAAACAACTTGTACTTTCATGCTTACGCTATATGTAACTACAGTCATCGGAAAGATAAGTCACAAGATGGCTCGGTAATACTGATTAATCATGAAACCAACATTTCCAAAACCTTCTAAGTATCTCCATTCTAAAGCTGTTCATATGCACGTTAATCATAAGCTAATAAGTATTGCTGCCATCTCTAGTCCACCAAATTTAAAGCTAGGTCGGCGAAATTCGAGTCGAGCACGGTTATAGTAACAAAGCTTCAAAATACGACCAGATAACTGGAAAGATGATCAAGAAACTTCTCTTAAGGGGGGAAACCATATTAGGAGATTTTCAGAATCGATTGGTTTTATTGCATAGCTATCCCCGAATAGGCTGCAAAAATTTCAAAGCGGAATTCGGTTCCCTTTAGATTTTATGAGGATAGAACTAAGTGATCATCGGAATCAGGCTCAGCCACTCGCCCACATGGTAGCCGCTTTATGTTCTTACGTTATCTTACTTATACCATGAAAATAGCATATTTATAATTAATTGATTCAGTACTTTCTATGGGTGCATTTATATTTGTTGTAACTGTAAGAGTGAAAAATGTCTTTATAATCGAAAGGCGTTCTCAAAGTGATATTTTTCATACTTTGGGAATTCAAACTGAAAAAGTTTTGAACCGATCTTTACGAAATTTAGAGATATAATTCATTATAAAATTCCTAAGAATATGAACCGATATTTAGGATGATATCATATTTTTAAAGGTGTTTTTTTTTGCATTATTTGTAAAAAAAGTGGTGAAAATTGAAAAAAAAATTTCAATATATGTAAAATTTTTGATTTTATTATTTAAATAAGTTAATTATGTAGAATTAAAAGCTTTTTGATTTCATATAAAATTGGAGTGACTATACGTCCCGCGGTTTTAGAAGTGTAGTTACGACCTTAATCGAAATAATTTTATGTAACTTTTTTATTTTTGGGCTTAAATTTTTTTTAAAAAAAACCTGTAATGTTGTTATTCGAAAGAATACTCTTAGACAAAATGCTCCCTTTAATCCGTTCTGATAATGTTATCTCAACGGTTTCAGTACTCGGCGAAGTTCTCTTCTCCACCGTCCAGCTGACGTCTTCGTTGGGGTTCAAAGAACGTGTATAGAGTTCTCGGAAATGGATCCTTCGCATAGACCAAGTATTCGCAGGCTCTATGCATACCCAGCAACTCCAAGAATACCATCTCAAATCAATGATGGGATTGCATTTCGACTGTGTGCTGATATGTCACTGCTTTCGCTTAAGTGACCGAAAAGATCCACTATGGAAAATTCGTCTGGAACTTCGGCGGGCCTCAGTAAGAGAGGACATTGCTAGACTGATTCAAATCAGCACTGGCAATGCAAGCAGATGGGTGAGAAATAAAGTGCAGAGGGTTTACAGGAACTATGCCATCCCCAGTGAAACATCCGTAGTTGAAAGTCTGGACAAAATAAAGCAGAAACTTTCTGTCGTATACAGTCGGTTACGACGGTATGTGGAAAGTCATTTCAGACGTGTTCAGAATGCAACGTACGAACCAGCGAAGTTTTTTCAGATCTCTTAACAAATTCCAACAGAGCGTCTAGACAGTACAGTTTTCGGTGACTTCCGTCAGAGAGAATATTGGGGTGGGCTTTGAGGGTTACAGTCCCAGCATGCTGAGTGAATCGCCGCGGAAGGCACCCACTATGCCACTACGCCTGGCATTCATTTTAAATTGTTACCGAAGAGGAAGTTCGACGAGTCATAAACAGCTCGAAGAACTGGAGGGGCCCTGGTCTGAATCGGGTGCAGAATTTCTGGTATAAGAAATTTACTGGTATACACAGTTGGCACATAGCATAAATAAGATCATTAGTCGACCGGAGGAATTTCCACCCTTCCTCATTGTGGAAATTATCTACCTTAACCCTAAAAAGGCCACGGCGCATGACCCCTCAGATACAAGACCGATTTCTTGCTTACCAACCTTCTACAAATTCATAACGTCCATTATTAGTGGAAGAGTTAATGCGTACCTCGAGACAAACAACATTCTGTCCAAAGAGCAGAAGGGTTGCCGAATCAGATCAAGGGGTTGCAAAGAACAACCCATTATCGACACGCTAGTTATAGAACAAGCAATTTGAGATCAAAGAACCTCTTCAGTTGCTATATCGATTATGCCAAGGCTTTCGAAAGCGTCCCGCAAACCTGGCTAATCGATGTCCTACGTCTGTATCGCATTGCTCCCAAACTAATAAAGTTTTTGGCAACAGTAATGGAAGGATGGCATACCACCTTATCAGTGCGTTTATCTGAGGGTGCTAATACCTTAGTGCCTATCCATATACGGCGGCACAACATTATCGCCAAGTCAACTCACTGCTCGCTGATTTTTATAGCAAAGAGCAGGGGAGTCCCTTGCATGCGGCTTGTTGAGAATAGATCTTTCAATTATCTGAGTGAGGTGAAATCGGACCAAGAGCAGATGGGTGAATGGAAGCCGAAGGCTATGCACGGTAAACACTTGAATTGTCTTTGGCAGCCATTTGTCGATTTGCATTTGTTGAACAGATGGTTGTGTGGTGGGGGGCTTTTTGCTGAGACGGGGGATTCATATGTGCCATTCAGGACGGCGTGGTCGCCACCCGAGCTTATAAAAAACTCATCATGAAAGAGCGGGTGGAGAACGACCAGGGCAAAGTGTGTTCGGCGTTTGAGAAGCTGAAGTTTTGCTTGTGGCATATATTAGGACCGGCAAATTCTAACTGATCGCCACATACCACACAACAAGCCTGATGTGCTTTTAGTTAACAAGACGGGTCGCTCCGTATATTATTGATGTTGCTATCCCCCACAATAGCAACATTGAAAGGAAATACGTGCAGAAGAAGGTGAACTATGAGCCATTAGCTCAAGAAATCACAGAAATTGGGCGTCTCGAGAAAGTGGTTGTAGTTCCTATAATATTATCAGCTACAGGTATTGTACCTAAATCCCTCAGGGCTTCACTTGATGTCCTGCGACTCTCACAGAGTCTGGTTCAAACCATGCAGAACTACACCGTTCTGCATACGTGCTCGATGTTGCGGGGAGTTTTTGACAGATTCTCCCACTAACCTACTATTGCCAATTAGTGCTAGTATTAGATCAAATCCGGCATCCGCAAGGATGAGGATGATCCAGCCCGGAAAGTCTATAAGAGCAATATCTATTGTAGAAAAACAAAAAGAGGCAGACCCTGCCTGAGATGGAGCGATGGCGTAGGTCAGGACGCCAGACAGCTTTTAGGGATACCGAATTGGTGGACCTCGGCCCAAAACCGGGGTGTCTGGAGTTCCTTATTAAGGCAGACCTAGACCGAATACCGGTTGTTGCGCCGTTGATGATGATACAATCAATACGGTGCTGGCATCGCCATCTTTAAGGGTTTCCGTGATGCCATTAAAAAGGTTGAACGGTTTGATGACCAGCTGATGATGCCCATCATTATATCAGCTCATCGCACTATTCAGTTCTTCATCGCATATGCACCACAGACAGGTCGAACTGATGCTGAGAAGGGTGCCTTCTGGCAACTTCTCGATGCAAAAACCTGTAACGTGCCCGCTGATAACTGTGTCATCATTGCAGACGACCTTAATGGTCATGTAGGGGAAAAGGCAACAGACACCATGGGAGGAAAGTATAATCGATTTTGTGGACACCCATGACCTTGTAATTATGAATACATGGTTCATCAAACGATGGTTTCATCTTTCTACATATATAGTGGGAACAGTAAAACGGAAATCAACATCTTCCCACGGTCACTGACTGCAAAGTCGTTCTCTATGAGGCCATCGTATCCCAATATCGACCGTTGATTGCAGTCTTACGAATCAAATCACCGATAAAATAGTGAGAGGAACGCAATGGCCCGCCGCGCATTAAACAGTGGCGTTTTCGTGAAAAGGAGAAATTATCTCAGCCGATTACCAACCATTGCGAATGTGGAAGAATCGTGGAATCAAGTTAAAGACATGATTCACAAAGCGGCCTGTGTAACTCTCGGGGTCACCAAGCCGGGTAAGCGGCTCATCAACCAGGATGGAATGACGAATTTCAAATAAAGGTCCGTGAAGCCTCTACCACAAGTTTTTGGACGATAAAACGCTGGCCAATTGGCGAATTTACAATTATGCCAACCGGGAAGCAAAGACAAGCAAGGCACTCAGTGAATTCCTTAATCGGCTTATTGAGAAAGGTAGAACACCATCTGACTGGCAAGAAAGCACAACAGTTCCAATATGGAAAAAGAAAGGTAGTCCAGCAGAATGTTCAAATTACCGTTTGATCTGGTTGCTCTCCCATACCATGAAGATTTTTGACCGCACTGTTGACTACCGTATTCGCGACATCGTTCAAATAACAGTGAATCAAATGGGGTTTGTTAAGAACTGCGAAACTACTAACTCAAAAAACGCTGCGTGGTTACTCATGGAGAAACACCGTGGGAAACATCGCCCTCTTTACATTGCATTTCTGGATCTGGAGAAGACGTTTGACAGTGTGCCACATGAATTAATCTGTTATGCTCTATGAGAACAAATATTGCCAGAGGAACGTGTGCGCTGGGTTAAATCCGAAAAGTGAAGTTCAAAATGAGGCGGGTGTTTCAAAACCGCTTCGTGTCTCTGGCGATGTTCATCAAGGAAGCGCCATCTCTTTGTTATTACTATAGACACTGTCACACGGGACATTCAACATACAGTACCCTACACTACTTTATGCAGATGTTTTCCTGGCGTCTTATAACAAAAATGGCCTCGAGCAACTTCTACAAAAATGGAAAGATCGTCTCATGCAACACGGCCTCAGATTGAATCTGAACTGAATTTTTGACGACCGTCCCCATGAAATCGGCACTATCACTGTCAGATCAGCCCAGGACTGAACGAGTTAAATATCTCGGGTCACTGCTATCAGCCAATGGAAAACTACCTTATAAAATCGCTTCACGCTTTAGCGCATCCTGGATTAAGTGGGCGTTTCGCAACTAGTGTTCTTTGTGATCGACTTATCAAATCTAAAATTTATAGCAGTGTTATCCGCCCTGTCGCACTTTATGGTTCTGAGTGTTGGACCACTGTAGAAGACAATGAACGGCGCCTCATGACCAACAAAGGCCGGCCGAAACAACGTTGGCTTGATATGCTGGTTTGAGAATCGAAAGCCTGGCGACTGCATTCAAATTAGACCTTTGACAGAACAAAGTGGCGCAACCTATCACGAGCCGACCCAGCTTTTGAACAGGACAAAAGTTAAAGCAAAATAATCATTTTTGATTCCTTTTGTTTTAAATTCTTTTGAACCGCTTGGGAATGATATGGTCAAATATAAATGAAAGTGGCTTTTATTGTATATAAACAAAATACTGATTAAACATATATAAATTCGTCAAAAATATTATTCACAATGAATGGAAGTTGCAGGCGTTCACACCGCCATTTCCATGTTGATTTTAGGATGAGGATTGTAGTCCTTTACTTCGAAATCCTCAAATACAAAATCTTCGATTCGCTCTACCTTTCTCTTAATGTACAATTTTGGAAATGGGCGTGGTTCCCTTTGCAACTGCTCTTTTAACGGCTCAACGTGATTTAAATAAACATGAGCGTCGCCAAGTGTGTGAACAAAGTCGCCAGGTTTCAATCCGGTAACATGGGCAATCATGTAAGTCAGCAATGCATAACTCGCGATATTGAAAGGCACTCCCAGCCCCATATCTGCCGACCTTTGATACATCTGACATGAAAGCTCCCCATTCGCAACGTAGAACTGGACGAGACAATGACAGGGTGGAAGTGCCATTTTAGGGATGTCTATCGGATTCCAGGCGGTCATGATAATACGCCGGTCATTTGGGTTCGTCTTGATTCTAGTAATCACCTCATTCAGTTGATCAATTCCCTGGCCCGTGTAGTCGTCTTTGCAGGTTTTATACTCCGCACCAATATGACGCCATTGAAACCCATAAACAGGGCCTAGATCTCCTTCCTCACGATCAGTAAAACCACATTTGTCCAAAAATTCTCGCGTGCTGTTACCGTCCCAAATGTGTATGTTTTTATCCTGCAGTATTTTCGCATTTGTGTCACCGTGTATGAACCAAATGAGCTCCTCAGCCAAGCCTCGCCAGAAGACTCGCTTCGTGGTCAGCAAAGGAAATGTGTTGTCCCGAAGATCGAAGCGCATTTGGCCACCGAAAATGGATAGAGTGCCAACTCCGGTGCGGTCCGATCTTTTTACCCCTGTAATGATATAATTTGAATAGTTCACACCCCAAATAAAGAACGCGTTTTAATGCAAGTATAAAATGAGACAATTGAAACTAAATAGGATGCAGGACTAAAGGCACGTACAAGAAAACCATTTTAAGAAGAAAGGTGAGATCATGCGCCGAAACGCAAGATATCCCTATCGGCAAGCAAAACATGAATACATATTGGGAAATCAGTAAGGTTCGAAGAAGAGGTTAAAGATCAGATTTATCAGGTTCAATACTGTGTGAGAAATAGGGATTATAGAAGTCTCTTCCTTTACGGTCTATGCCTGCAAACTCTGAAATTACTTTTCATAAGAGCGACAGCGTTTAGCCAAGAACAAAGAACGAAACTCCTCACCTTTAGCAATTATTCTTGAGATCAACTCCAAATATTGATGTTCATCGTGGGTTCGGTCTGCATCACCATTCTCTTGATGGTCCCTACCATTCGCTGTACCACTCGTCTCCATTATCCGCACTTTTTCCGCTCTTGCGACCCAAATTAGTTTTCAAAAATGCTCCACTCTAATTTCGACACCGTGTGAAACGCGTTCCTTGGGAGTTTCCCGCTAAACGTTGACGTTTGAAAATTAATAAATCGGTTCAGTAAGTCTGGGCTAGACGTTCTATGAGTACACCCGGTTGAGTTTTATCATAAATTCGAACCATTTCCCCAGTGATTAGGCGTTAATGATGCAGTTTCTAATCCGATGTTTCCGGAAGAGCTCGGTTGAAGGAATTACGCCTAATTGAAATTTAGATCTCAACCGTCAACTGCAAGCATTCCTTGACGAAAAATGAGTTTTGCTGAGGATATTGATAGTCAATGCGATGACGTTAAGATTGATTCGTCAGTGTCATTGTGCATTTTTATTTCCGAGTAAATCAGCTTTTAGTTTCAAAAGAAGTTTCGGGAGTGAATTATGGTAAACAACAAAGTGATGCAAATGTTAATACGTAGTTGCAAATGGTAAAAAAAACCTTCTTGGGAAGAATCCGCAGTGAAGACATTAATGAGGGAGTAATTGAGTAGCAAAAACCTTTTTTAATTTTGGTTGATCAGATGTAGAATAAGGACCAGCGCCCAGCAAAATTAAGGTATGTACTATTGCCTACGTTATCAGAGCTACAACACGAGCTATGTTAACAAAAAAGGCAGTAGTTCTCCTACTGTAATTACTTTTATTATTGCATATACGCATACATTTCGAGACCGAAAAACTTGCTTTTTATGGCTGGAAGTTTACATCTTAAAAAGACATTCCTATTGAAGGTTGCAGCAGTGTATGCGATTAAAACCACTCCTCTCCTCTTTATACTTTTTCCTTCCCCACGGAACCGCCACAAAGCATAGCTTCTCGGGGAGGATTGCGCTTTAAGGGGGTCATCCCGTGTGTCGGTTTGGAGAAATCGATTTATGCATGAATTGTATCTATATATAGTGGAGAATATGTGGGCAAAGGGATTTTCCGATATTCCGAGTTGTTCAGAAATTATAGTGTTAAACAGTTAAGGAGTTTGCAGCCGCGGCTAGAGTACTCGATGAGAAAGAGCATCGAATTTTTTACCTGTTAGTTTTTTACCTGAGCCTTATAAATTCGAACACAGATATAAATATAAAAAGATTGAAAACCAATCAATTGTCTAAACTTACTTGCTGTTTGGACTAAAAAGGATAATCCAGTCTAGAGTGAGCACTGAAAGGCTTTCCAGCTACTACTACAAACTATTGTGCTGTTTGTGTGTTCAGTGATTTTTTTTAAATGAATCGTACGAAGGGAGATCGCTTTAACGTTCAACGTCATGCTCTCACTAAAAACCGAGTATTTCATGGGAATCGATACTTCTCAGAGAAGAAAAAGGACTTCGCATCAACATCAGCAAAGAAACTTTTAGCAAGCATGAAAATGGATGTTCCAATTGTGACAAGTTTTGTATATTGTATACTGGATTTTGCTGGAGTTTTCTCCGGTTTTTCTGCAAATTTCTGCAAATAATAAAATATACATAGCAGTAAAAAGGAATGCGTAGGACATATCGAGAAAAGAATGGGAACGCGGCTTAGGTATGCAAAGAAGAATCACAAAGGCATTGGTGGAAAAGGGGCTGGAAAACTTACTGATAAGGTTATTAACGACCTCACTACATTTTTTGGGCTAGCTATTCGTCGACACGCAAATTCGATAGAAGGAATGAAGCAAGAAATTTGGGCAACTTTCTTCCATAAATGTTCTACAGACGAAAATCCTCAGCATCAAAATTCTCCAGCAGGCGAGGACAGTTGGTGCAAATGAGCAAAACGGAAGCTAAAGGAAAACTGGATAGTTTCCACAACGAGAAGGCACCTTTGACTGAAGAAGTTCAAACAGTCATCAAACCAATCTACGAAGATTTGTCACGAGATGATCTGTTGAACAGATGTTTAGGAGCAGAGACCCGGAATAAGAATGAGTCGTGAAATGCATTGATCCGGACTTTCGCTCCTAAACACCTTCATTCTGGGGCCAAGGTCGTAGAAACAGCCACATTTCTGGCTGTAATTATTTTCAATGAAGGATTCAATGGCATTCTCAAAATCCTAGTGACAATGGGATGTCAAGTTGGTCACATATTGAAACCAGAGAGCAACAATCGACCTTACAAGACTTTTTTGAAGAAACGGAAGGTGCTCTCTATGGACCAGGTATAGCAGATTAATAGTGAGTTAAAATTTTACTGTTGATAATCACATTTAAATTTTCAAATGCGTTTTTCTCGAAACTGAAAATCGGCTGCCACCATAGCTCAAAACCTATCCAACCAAATTCTTTGAAATTCACACAACTTTTTTAATACATATTTCTACGGTCCGCAAACTAGGATAATTGCAATCGGATGGGTCGTTGTTTTATTCATAAAAAAAGCCGTAAAAAAACACAAGAAATCCAAAAAATTGAGTTTAAAAGCCCACCAAAAATTTACCTTTCAATATTTTCTTATTATCCTAGTTTGCGGACCGTGGAATATTGTCCACACTAAAATGTCGTTTAGTTTTTTCCCTCAGATGAAGACAGCGCCCTCCAGCGTGGCAGCAAAAAAACACCTTTTTTGGAGATGGGTGCATAAATTGACACGTATTCCGAAAACTAGCTACGATATCAAGCTGAAAAATCACATATACTAGAGACATCAATAAACATATAGTGAAAAAATCACGTTTCTATCTTTATCCAGGCCAATTTTTCAAAAAAAAAAGCAAAAAAAACGGCCTTCACACGGGATGACCCCCTTAAGTGACCAAGCCTTCCGCACTTTGCGCTCTTCTTGTGCGGATCCGTTTTCCAAGTTCCGCCTGAATCGTTTTAATTGCGGAATTCAGCGCGCACCAATTTTCCTTCGACTTCCGGGATCTTACGCTAATTTTCAGAGTCTTCCAGGCTCCTCCTCTCTGAACAAACTCCTGGACAGTAATGACATGAGATGCTCTGGTTTTTCAGGTGTGCAACCACATTCAGGGCAAAAAGGATGATTATCCAACTCGACCGAGAGCTGCTGCTAAGACAGTTCTGTTCCCAGACCCTAGTTACGGTCATCGTACAAACATCATAGTTGCCACAAGAAGTAAGGGATCTAGTAGCGTGCGCAAAATCAAGTTGTAATCATCTAAATCAATTTTTCGATGTACAGAATGCCAACGTAAGTGGCCAGAGTTGACTTAGAGGAAAGAGATATACCGAAATCTAAAAAAAATTGGTTAAATTAACCGTGGAGGTTCGCCCGCAAATACTGAAGCTCCATCAAAGCGCTCTGTCGGCACGTGCTTGTCATATGGGAAGGTGGGTCTTTGAGCGCTCCGATCCCTCACGTGTCATTTTACAGAATTCACATGTCTTTACCGGTGCGTGGGTGGTTGGGGATTCATGCGAGCTGAACGCTTCAGGTATAAAAGGTTTTGTGTTTCCCTCTGTGAGGGGCATAGCGCGGTTCTCTATTGGCTGACAGCATTGACTGGAGACTTTTAAATCGCTCAGTTCTGTCAAGTAACCTGGCCAGAACTGAGCGATTTAAATATCTCGGGTCAACGCTATCAGCTAATGGAGAAATGCGTAATGAAATTCCTTCACGCATTAACAAACCCTGGATGAAGTGGTATTCCACAACTGGTGGCCTTTGTGATCGACGTATTAGCCAACGTCTCAAATCTAAAATTTACCGCCATGCCGTACATCTGCCGCTCTCTATAGTTCTGAGTATTGGCCGACTATAAAAGACAATGAACGACGTCTTGCGGTAATGGGAACGAAGATATGACAGTGGAATGGTGGAGTAGACACGTTTTGATTACATCCGAAATGAGGATATCAGCGATCGGTATGGGGTTGCACCGATTGTGGAAAAACTGCGAATGAGGCGTTTTCGATGGTGTGGTCACGTAATTCGCACTAACGAGAATTCACTTACAAATATTGGTGTGAACATCAAAGTCAATGGTAAGCGACCAAAAGGCCGGCCGAAACAACGGTGACTTGATACACTGGATGGGGATTTAAAAGCATCGATATTACATCCTGATCAGGCATTTGATAGAGCCAAATGGCGAAACTGATCACGTTGAGCCGACCACGCTTGTGAACTGAAACAAAATAATTCTTTGCGACTCCATTCATATGAACTTACTGCGTTGTGATATTGACGAATTGATATGGGATGATGACGTCACGTTGTAGAATACACGAAATTCACAAAAAATGGCAAAGTTTCACCCCCTATAACATTGTTAATAATAGCCGGATTTTCTTCAAACTTGAGCACTATGGGGGATGGACATAAGGGGGGTTGCCGGGTAAATTTCGAAAATGTGGAAATATACTATTATTAACTTTATTTGTGCAGATATCGGAGCCGGATGTATTTTGAGGCCTAGATTTCGTAGAGATGCACCACTGTGATTTTTTCCAGATTTTTCGGTTGGATAGGTTCTGAGAACACAACCTGTTACACTTTTTGATGGTCATATTTTGAACCCTCACTCCCCTATGTTGGATATCAAATGTGGAATCAGTATCGAAAAGTACTAATTAAGCCCTTTCGTTTGATACCACACATGGCCACATTCTGTGAAAAAAAATTTGCACCCTCCATTGACATGTATGGGGTGCCCCCCTTTAAACTTATCATAAAATGGCGCCACTTGTTGTATGTAAAAGGAACACCAGATCACACGGTCTTACCAATTTTCGTGACAATCGGTCTAGTCGTTTCCGAATAAATCGGGTCTGATAAACAGACAGACAGCCTGTATGCAGTCCCAGTTTGGGGAAAAGCGCTGCAGGTTTTAGGCAATGCACATAAACTGGGTACAGTTTACAGAAGAACAGCCTTAAGGCTGTGTACTGCCTTCAGGACCGTCTCAGACGATGCAGCGTTCGTCATCTCGGGAATGATGCCGATTGACATCCTGGCAACCGAAATGATGAACATTTATAACAGCAGGTCCATCTCTCCCTTATCGCAGGTGAAAAAAGCCGAAAGGAAGAGATCCATAAGCAGATGGCAACAACGATGGGACCAGTCGGAAAAGGGTCGTTGGACTTACAGGTTGATCCCTTCCATCGGGGAGTGGCTAGAGAAAAAGCATGGGGAGATCAATTGTAATCTCACCCAGTTTTTCACCGGCCATAGAGGATACCGTGCGCGGATTTCATCATCGTAGCTGTTATCGGTTGTGATTTTCGATCCAAGATAGGAGAAATTATCAACGGTCTCAAAGTTCTATTCTCCTATCCTTATTCTTCCCGTTTGACCAATATGGTTTGATGTTGTTGGTTGGTTGGTTTTCGGTGCTGACGCTCCCACCATACACTTTGTCTTGCCTTCATTGATGTGCAGCTCCAGCATGTCGATATCGTCAGTATGGGTCAGTAGTTGGGTGGACTGAAAAAGGATCGTACCTCTTGCATTTACCTCAGCATCACCGATCACTTTCTCGAGGGCCAGGTTGAAGACGACGCATGATAGGGAATCCCCTTGTCGTTGACCGTTGTTGATGTCGAATGGTCTTGAGAGTGACCCTCCTGCTTTTATCTGGCCTCGCACATTGGTCAGGGTCAGCCTGGTCAGTCTTATCTAAGTAAATTACTCCACATTAATGGTAATAATACCCCACCTTGTGAGAAGCCTTGTGCCTACTCTATGATATTCTGCTCAGACCAGGATGTTTCCAACTTCCTTGCGGATTAGGGCATCTCGTATCTCTTTGTGCATTGTGTTATCGATCGTAGTGTAGAACGAACCACTTCGGCTGTAAGTAATCTGCGGCGGTATTTTGGACTTCCAATGTTAAGCATCATTCGTGTACGATGGTATTTGCCGCTTTTTCATAGGCATAGTCCAGGCGTCCTTAAATTTGATCTTCACGTAAATCATCAACAGCAAGGGTTTCATAATTGGCTTTGAAGAAATATAGCCGTATATACGTTTTATGTCGCTGATGGTTTCGTTAGCGTATACTTCGACGTCTTTAAGTTGTTTCGCGATAATAACTACGGCTAGATCATCATGGCCTCTTTTGGCACGGGAAGGGCAAGGACTCCATTTCCACAGGTGAGCACCCAACATTGAGCAGTGTGATGTTCCTATTCTGATGGGGTGTTGCTTAGGTCTCTCGTTCGTCCGTACATCTGTTTTAGCCAATGAATTTTTATTCACTCCCAGCGGGCTGAATTGAAGGCATTTTTGACGTTCAGTATTAGCACGGCACAGTATGCATCTCGAGCCACGTCTACGGCGTCGATCGTTGGCGTTAACGAAAATCAAACTGTTGCTCCAATATGGTATCCCTACATTTTATGGTAGGGAGAAGTCTATTGTAGATGATCATTTCAAGCATTTCTCCTACCGTGTCTATAGGGTAAATCGGGCGGTATAATGATGCATGTTCCGGTTGCTTATTGGGCTTCAGTAGCAAAAGCAGTTTTTGCTTCATCCATCGAAAGGGGAAAACTATTTCTACCATGTATGCTTCAAATAGGCTGAAAACCAGTCAGGTCTGGTTTTAACAGGGAGCTTAACACGTTCACTGCGGGTTCGAAGCAAATTAACTTTTTCATCCGTCTAACCAATTTTTTTTGCGAATAAGCCTTCTTTATAATTGAAATGACATTGTTTTGCATTTATTGATTTTAAAGTCTTCGAATGGATTAAAATAATTAATGAACGTCCCCCTGTCGTCCGCCGCGCCGGAGAACAGTATTATGCGGCCAAACCCGCAACACTTGATTTTTTTTAAGTATCTAATTCCACAACGTTCAGTTACTGAACCAAGTTATTATTTATAAATATGAAGGAAAACCTGGTCAACCCTTTTAGGAAGCCGACAAAAGGAGTTCAAAGAAAAAAATAATTTACAACCTGTAACAGTGTGAACTAACCATTAAATGTAATACATAGTGTGAATTAACAATTAAGTTTACTACAGCTGTATTGAATATGCATTCAACTGTCAAATGTTTTTTCAAATAAATATGATTCCACAACATACTGCCGACGAGGACGGTCGTGTTTTTCGTTTTTCCGAGCGCGAGTTAAATATGGACGCCACACAGTTTGCCGAATTTTTACGTGTGCAGGCGGGGCAACAAACCGCCATCCTAAAAATTCTTGAAAATTTCGCTACCGTGACGGTTGGTAGAGAAAACATCTCTACAGAGGTAAAAAAACAAAACATCCTAAAAAACTTTAAATGTGAGAAATATGATGGCGTTACAACGGCTAGTGTTTTCGTAGATTATTTTGAAGCCCAGTGCCACATGTGGGGAATCGCGGATGATATAAGTTCGAAAAGAGAATTATTCGTATCATGTCTAAAGCCGGAAACCTATCGTGAACTAAAAATTGCATTTGCGGACGCAAAGAAAAAATTTGAAAACCTGACTTACACGGAAATCGCGGAAAAATTCGTGAAGCTTTTTGAACGAAAAACCACGCGCTTCAAAGCTCTAACGAACTTTTGGAATTGTGTGAGGAAAAAAGATGAGTCATTCGAATCTTACGCGAACAGGCTAAAAGACATAAGTCGCGATTGTGGCTACGACGGCGACATGCTAGAACGTCAATTACGTGATCGGTTTGCAACGGGTCTCAACCATCCCCGACTTGAAGTGGAATTGAAACAAAGATGGCCAGAGCTAAAAACATTCGATGATATTGAAGGCATAGAAAACGAAGTGTCGTTCGCGGAAGTTTTCAAAATAGCGCTATCAAGAGAGTTGGCGGAAAAAGACATTGTAGAAAGTGAATGCGCGGAAGTGAAAAAGATAGTAAAACGTCGTTCGAAAATCGGTAAGCGGATCCGAATTTTGTCGGAAGAACAATGTTTAAGATGTGGTGCGCGTGAAAGACATTCAAAAGACAACTGCAAGGCGGCGAATCACAATTGTGAAGCGTGTGGCAAACGTGGACATTACGGGTCGTGCTGTATAAGAAAAGGCAGAGCTAAATTGATCGCGAGAGACAAAAAGAAACAACAGCGTATTTACAACGTAAAAAATAGTGATACATCTATTTCGAGTTGTGAGCAAGTTTTTAAAGTAATGAGTGCCATTGCTAAGAAAAGAAACATTGACGTTAAGATAAACGGTGTCACGTGTACGATGGACTGGGATCCGGGCGCGTCAGTTTCCATTATAAGTACAGATTTTTGGAAACAGATCGGATCACCAACGCTTAAAGGGAAGCCAAAACTACTGGCTTATGGCAATTTCGATTTACCTTGCCAAGGGGAAGCTACAGTGACAGTGACGCTGAACAAGCAAACGCGATCTTTGAAAGTAGTCGTGGTGGACAACGCGAATCCAATGTTATTTGGCTTAGAGTGGAATGAAGCCTTCAATTTGCCACTGCCCGAACCAGTGTACAACGTAGATCGTGTCAACAACCACGTGCAGCCGACAACGAAACCACTGCATCAGAAGTTAAATGACATATTGGAAGAGAACAAGCAGCTATTCGAAGAAGGACTGGGAAAAATAAATAACTACCAAGTTAAAATTCACGTAAAGGAAACAGCAACACCAATACATATTCCAGCCAGGCCAGTCCGATTCGGAATTTAAAAAAGCGTGGAATTCGAACTTGAAAGGTTACAGCAGCTTGGAATTATCTCACCTGTTGACCCCAACGAAACACCGATCAAATGGGCAACACCCACTGTCAACGTGGTTAAACGAAACGGAAATATACGTATTTGTGGTGATTTTCGTGTTACACTGAATCCAGCACTAGTAACAATACGACATCCAGTACCAACATTCGAAAACATCAGTCAGCAGCTTGCCAAGGGTGAGAAGTACACGAAATTAGATCTACGCGATGCCTATCTACAATTCGAGATTAGTCCAGAGTCAAGGAAATACCTAATCATATCCACACACAAAGGTTATTTTCAGTATAACCGTATGACTCCTGGTATATCGAGTGCACCCGGAACATTTCAAAATTATATGGAAAATCTACTTGCTGGCATACCCAACGTTGCAATCTATTTCGACGACAGGTCCAGATGAAGATAGCCATCTAAGGTCATTAAGAGAAGTTTTTAAACGTCTGCGTGAAGCTGGTTTTCGTATCGAAAAGAACAAATGTAGCTTTTTTCAAGACAGTATCGACTATTTGGGCCATCAATTCAACCGAAAAGGGATCTATCCAGTGGGAGACAAGCTGATAGCAATCAAAAATGCTGCAATACCCACTAACAAGAAGGAGTTACGATCTTTTCTGGGATTGGTCAATTTTTACGAGAAATTCATACCCAACTTACATGGAGCATGTTCCGAACTACACGCATTAACTGGTACAAAGTCGCAATGGCGATGGTCAATAAAGGAACAGAAACAATTTGATAATGTTAGATATATGATAGCTAGCGCCCGTCATCTAACTCCTTACGATCACACAAAACCGCTTTATTTGGCAACAAATGCATCCGATGTAGGCCTTGGTGCTGTTTTATATCATCAAGACGAGGCTAACAACGAGTTACCTATCGCCTACGCGTCACGAAAATTGAACGAAGCAGAACAAAAATACGCTACCATTGACAAGGAGGCATTAGCAATATTTTTCGCCGTGAAGAAATTTGATCCATATTTACGTGGGACAAAGTTTACATTAATTACGGATCACAAGCCGCTTCAACACCTGTTGGGAGACAAACGAAATTTGCAAAAAATCCCAAACAACCGTCTGACGAGATGGGCACTAATGTTAGGTGCATACAATTACGATATACAGTATCGTCAAGGCAAATACAATATTCTAGCTGATTGCTTATCACGCTTACCAAACGCACATGAAGCAATTTCGGAGGAAGCGCAGAAGATTCATAAAATTTATGCGGTAATTCAAACACGGAAGCTTGATGATATTGTACTAACAGAACAGGAACTTAGGAAGCAGACGAAACATAACTTAATATTACGACGAGTAATTGAGTTAATTGAGCGTCACTGGCCAGACACGAAGTGTATCAACAACGAGCTGAAACCATACTACGACAAACGGGAGGAACTATCATACGAAAACGGTATTTTGATGTGGCAAGGACGAATTATCGTGCCCGATAGTCTTCAAGAAGTAACATTGAGGCATCTTCATAGAGGGCATCCAGGCATTGGCTCTATGCGTGCGTTAGCGAGGTACTATGTATGGTGGCCGAACATCGACAAGGACGTGGAACATACAGTGAAATCATGCATGGCATGTCAACGGCAACGCCCAAAACAATCTGAACTGCCAATCTGCTTTTGGTCCCTGCCAGATCATTGTTGGCAACGACTGCATGTGGACTTTGCAGGTCCCTTCGAAGGAAAAATGTGGATTGTGCTTGTTGATGCTTTATCAAAGTGGGTAGAAGCAGATGTACTTTATGCTGCCACCACAAGAACTTTGTGCGAATTCCTAGAGGAGAAGTTTATAACATTTGGTTATCCGGAAATTATCGTGTCGGATAATGGTAGTCAATTTACGTCAGAAGAGTTTCGAAATTATTGTCAAAGTCATGGAATAAAACATGTAACGTCTTCACCGTACCATCCGAAAACCAACGGACTAGCCGAACGATTTGTACGAACATTCAAGGAGCGCATGAAAGCCAGTGAATATGATGGTTTATCACAACGTCAGCGCTTGCGCACATTTCTATTTACATATCGAAACACACCACACTCCTTTACAGGGAAGGCACCATCTGAATTTTTGCTAGGTCGACGCCTGCGAACTTTATTTGACAATCTGAAGCCTAATGTACGGCGAGAGATGCATTTTAAACATGTAAAACAAAATCTTCAAGCAGAGCAGTCTAACAGAGAGTTCCAACCAGCACAACCAGTATTCGTAAAGACAGACATCGAGAAAATGTGGGAACCAGCCAACATAGTCGAAAGAACAAATCGATATTCCTACCGTGTTCGAACAAAAGACGGTGTAGAAAGAAGACGACATGCAGATCATATCCGAGAACGGAGGGTAATACCACCATCAATCGACTTCCGGGATGTTTTAGATTTTAAGCGAAACAGTTTCCATTACCAATCTGCAAGCCCGACAGCAAATGATGAACAGGAACATCAGCAGTCTATGCAGCCCGCTATACCGTCGCATGAAAACGGAAACATGAGTGAACAAGGACAACACACCGAAGCACAACAAATTGAACATCCAGTACGGCGAAGCCAACGGCTAAGAAATCGACCCAAGAGACTAGGCGAAGAGATGTAAAATTACTGAAGGAAGGAGAAATGTAACAGTGTGAACTAACCATTAAATGTAATACATAGTGTGAATTAACAATTAAGTTTACTACAGATGTATTGAATATGCATTCAACTGTCAAATGTTTTTTCAAATAAATATGATTCCACAACACAACCCTTCCCTAAAGGGATAATAGGTCGATAATCCGGGACTTGGGTTTTACCGAATTTACCTGATACGACCCTGATGCTCTTTCGACCGTCAAAAATTGAATATAAAACAACTAACTTAGAAAATTATTTTTCTCTTACCATTTAATATGAGAGTTGAGGTTTAGTTCATAAATAAATTCAAAATTTCACATCAGTCACATTTTTATTTATTATATTACACTTAAAAATAACTTTTTTCTTATACAAAGTAAATATGACCTGGACGTCACCGTGTCGTTCGCCGGAGTGGAGAACAAAAGACGACTGACGTCACCGTGTCGTTCGCCGTTGTGAACGTGTTAAGGGACTTTATTATCGCTGATTCTCTCGCAAACCTCCGCAAGTTCCTCCTCAGTTACCGCAGGTATGGTCAAGCCGTCCAACGCTTGCTTATATTTCTTGCGCTCCCCTTTATGCGAGTGGATGAGCGCTGACACTATATCAAGAAGAAGATTCAGGCAAGTAGTCGTGGTGTTCGCCCCCTCATCTTGGCTGCCTCTATGCAAAGTTCCTTAAAGCATTCTTGCTTGCTTTTGCCTATAGTCTGATTAAGCCTACCTGGAAAGTTTCCGTATACTTACTCCCCTCTAAATCAGAAGTATGCAGCCCGCTACATTGCGTTTTTTTTGTTCCACCCATATTTTCGAGAATTCACCCTCAATATGCTGCTCACATATGTATGTCAAATCGACTATTGGATACATTTACCGTATTCCCAAATACGAACAAACTGCGGCCTTTAGTGTTAGCAGCTCGACTCCCCCAATCCACAGCCCACGTATAGGAACACCCAGTAGCAAAGACTAGCATACCTAGCATGCCCTCAAAATGCCATCGCCGCGTTTGGTGGAGCATAGCAACTATACATTTATATATGGTTGCCATTTATCATTGCCATTTATTTAGCACGTTGAATACACATACGCGCCATCATTCGCGGCAACCTGAGGGTCATCCTTCAGCTCTCCCCTGAGACGTCTGGGGCAACCCATTGGTCGGCCATCTTGGGAGAGTGGATTCCACTGCACGTGGTACCTCGCAATGCAATTGCCGCTCCTCCTTAATTTGTCACCTGTAGACTGCTACTTTTGCCTTCGGATCATAGTGTGTACGAATGCCAGGCCTCTTCGCCGACCAAGATCTTCATTTGAGATCAGGCCAGCGTACTACCATGATACGGCGCAGACAAGTGGAAGGCTTGGAGTTTTTGGGTAACAGTGGGATTCACTTTCCATGTGCTACTCCCATATAGCAATTCAGAAAGAACACTAGCACAGAACGTCTCAACTTGATCTTGGTGTTGAAACTACATTTCCAAATTTTAGACAACGTGCCACCTTCGGACCACGAAGATAGATATATAAATTTATGGAAGCTTTCGATACTCTGCCCATTAATGCAGATATTGAGAATGCGATGACCCGTCAGACTGAGAGCCTTGATTTTGTTGGTGTCTCCCTTTAGTTCAACTCCACTTGCCTCTTTCCATAACCCGGTAAGAGAGCAAACAGATGTCATCATCATAGTCGAGATATTAAGATGTCATAGTCCATTGAATTCCTCCACGTCCTCTGGACAAGGAAAAAGAACGTCAACGATAACAAGAAGAAATAATAGCCGCGACAAAATGCAACCCTGGCGGACTCTGTTCTGGGCCTCAATATTCTCCAAGATTTTACTCGGTGCAGTACATGACATTTTGCGTCATCATGTGCACCTCTGTTAAGAGCTGTTAGTTTCTCCGGACGGCCCCAGCGTAGAGCTCTCTAGATACACTCCCTGTTCACGCTATCGAAAGCTTTCGAGATGTTTTTTTGATGCGTTCCAGGATTATTTTAGCGACTATCTTTGCGGCGGCAGAGAGCACGCAGATACCTTTCCAGTTGTCACACCTAGAATGGGTGTTTCTTTTTGGAATCTTAACGATCATCCCCTTCTTCCGCTATCTTGAAAAGGTTTCAAACATCAGATCTGCAGTAGCTGCAGGTACAACGATAATAAACTCAGCGGGGAGACCGTCAAGACCAGCGGCTTTACTCCGATTTTGATTTCTCTTCTGCTTTGAGAAACAATCCGTATCTGCATGTTACAGTGGCTACCCATTTCATCCACAAGAGGAAGAACTTCACCAAATATGATACGGCTAAGAACCGTGGTGAAGTGTTCTTTCGACTTCTTCAGTTGTTCGTTATAGTGGATGAGAAGTCGACCGTTAACGTCCTTCATAAGACATCGAAAGATTTATGACCACATGCAAGTGATGCAGTATACGAGTACACTTCTGAAACCATTGCATTCTGAGGCATCATCAGCTTCCTTGACCAGCGCAATAGCGAATTCCCTTCTGTCACGGGGCTCACTACGCTGAACTTCTTGGGATTTCGGATCGGTATTGGAATTAGAGCGCGTCAAGCCTGCCATCACTTGCGGCGGTCATTAGAGCTTTTAACCCCTTCCGTTCATCGATGACCTTCCACGATTCCGCAGTCAAATCTTATGACGCCTCTTCGGAAGACGGCCCAATGTGTGCTACTCAGTATTTCTGTCACCGGATCAGCAAGATAGTTCTCCAACCAGCTACACCTGGATAATGTAGTAAGTCAATGTTGAACTTGGGGGCACCTGCAGCAGTCACCACGTGAAGGTAGAGATAGGGATTCCCAAGTTTTATGATCCATCGTGGGTACCAATCCACGTTTCGCGCTGGGACTTTTGACTACTAATGTGGCTTCAAAAATATATATTTTATCTTTGAATCTTGGAGGGTGCTTGTTTATTAAATATATTGTGTCCTATTGGTTATCCAAAGCTACCACTGGGAGGTGTGAGTCGACTTAATTCAGTAATAGGCAGCGATCTTTACTGGACTTTGCCGAATTACAGTTGATTGGAAACTTTCGTTACCTTATGTAAATGAGCCCATTCACCCTGCAAACTGCTTTTATTGATGTTATTATTGGGTTTATACGGAGTGGGATAAAAAATTACACCCTCTGTTCAAGCTACTTGTTGAGCGGTCTGTGCAGAAACCATTATTAATAAAATTTCCTTGACAAAACACATTTATCCAACTCATTCTTTTCAGGTTTTTTTTTTAGTTTTCTAGTGACAGGAAAAAATATTCCCGATAAATGATATATATCCTGTAGATTATGCAGATCAACCATCTACATATATGTAATGAAAAAAGGTAGTGGTGGATTTCAACATATTGTATATATTACTAATACTCTTTCATTTTTAAACGTAGTCTTTCTTACATTTGCATATTTTATTCATTAAGCATAATATCCAATAACGCTATCTTTCAATATGTACATTTAACAATGCCTTCAATAGATACATTCACCCAGAAGATCACATTCTCCATCTTCCAGCGGTTTCATCCAGAATGGATTGTAATTTTGGCACGATTCTCTATGAATGGGAAGTTGAATACGAACAGGAGTTATAGGCGCCCCTTCCCAATCATATCCTTCGAAGCGCATCCCATCTGACCTATTGCATTGCATGCTTAATGGCTCCTGAATGTACATTGTGTACAGTTCATCAATTCTTGGCTTTGTCCAACGAATGCTACGATAGTTCTCCGACCGAGCTCCACCTATGCGAATTTTATGTTGATGCTCTTTCCTGGCAAGTGTTGGGATGCCAAAGTGAGAATTTGGAATCATAAATTCATATGGATTAACAACAATTTCGATGTTAACATACCTTTTCATGTAGGCAAAGTAGTCGGCAAGGGTCTTTTCAGAGACTGAACTTTTGCACACTTCCAGTTTGGTAGCAGGATAGTAGTGAATGTAGTTTACGCACATTTCATCACTTATGGAAAAGCCCCCTAGAGTGGCGTTTTTGTATCCAACTGTGTCGTAGTAACATGTAGTAACCAACGCATCGCCCTATTATGAATGAACTAATGGTGAGAACTCTCGTTTCGTGTCACACAATACTCACTGGCAAAACTTTGGGCTTGTAGCGTAAGCTTCGAATCTCCTGGAAATGATGGGAATAATAGTCGTCTCGGTTCACCTCCCTCAATTCCTCCTCATTTCGAAAATGTCTGGTCATTATCCGTACTCCTCTCAAATGTGTGTGTAATTGTGATCCGAAGATTGTTATGCCGGATTTTGGAAGAGCCTGGAATGTACATAGATTCCATGAAATCGTTGAATTATTTGAAGCATGAGCTTTAAAAACTGTAGTTGACTCTGTGTTCACAATAGTTGCACTATCCATTATTTTTTATTTTTAGTTTGATCCATTAAACTACAGATTATAACGCAATACTCACCACCTGAGTACATTCCGAAATGCAATAACCGCTCAAGGGAAATCCAAGTACGCCTGGTGGTATCACCATTTTGTCAGTGTACTCCAGCCCCAACTCCATAACAGCTGCGTCGTATTGTCGTAATGTCGATACCATTTTAATTCGCATACCAGAACTATCAATTTGTCCCGCAATCAATTCGGGGTTATTGAAATGAACCTCGAGCCGAATATAAGGATTGTAATCTGGCCCTCCAATAGGTAGGCCCGCTTCTTCTGGATATGTGAAAGTGCTGGCACCCATTGCCCACAACGAAATCACTTTTGAACAAACTTTTGCCTCTTGAGGTAAATCATCACAATCACCATTGTAGAGAGGAATCTCTACGTTAGGGTCGGTATCACAATGAAAAACTTCCATATGATGGACAAGGCTTTTCGAACGAATAATCGGTTCAAATTGGACAATGTGATGCTTGTTTTTCAAAAACTCTTCTAATTTTTGAACGTGACACCAGTAAGTTGTCTCTTTATTGGGAACAGCAACTTTGTCGAGGACTATTTCGATCGCTTTCAGGTCTCTAAAATGATAAAAATGCTTTCAGCTGAAAAGCAATCACATAAATGGGACATCTGTACGCTCACTTTTCGGGTATCTGAATTTTATCAGCTCGTAAAAGCTGGACCATATGCATACCCCAGTCATGCTTGCTCGGTTCTGGTAAAGGTAATTCATCATTTTCGAATTCCAGTTCGTCCTTACCTCGAGCCCATAAAATATACATTGTTCCTTCCTAGATAACGAAAGAATTAAAAATGTGATATATAAAAGCAGGATTTGTATTTATTGTTTATAATCAACTTACATGCATTCTTAAATCCAAAGCATCACAAGTGTCGAACTTTCTTTTAAATGCCACTGAATTATCATCGACCCTGATGAGAATACAATCCTGTTGGTAGTCTTTTCTTACATATTTCCCATCTGCGCTTATGTAAGTGTCAGTGACTATGTTGAAGAAATTGTTTTGATATTCGAAAAAGCAAATATCTGAATTTCCCATTTCACCGCGCTTTGAGAAACCCAGAGAAAACCATTTGTAATCCGGGGTAAATGCATTCTGGATGTGAAAGAGAACTTCCTTCTTGTACCAGTCGACCAACCAACTTAATTTAATTTCATTATGATCCAGATAAAGATTATGGAGTTTTGTGTCAGAAAGTCCTGTGAATGGAAAAAAAGAACGGATAACTTCATTAAAACAGCATTTTGTAGGGAAAAATAGCAGAATTTGCAACAGTAAAAGTATGGCTACCATAAATTCTATCCATATCACACAGAGGTACAAGATGCCCTGATCCGCAAGAGAATGGGAAGCACCCTAACAAGTTGGCAAAGTGGTAGGGTACAAGTAAATGTAAGTACCAACAGGTACAAATTCTATTGCCAGGAGCACCACCCAAGGTTGTCCACAGTTTGAGGTAATATCACCGCTTATGTAGAGTATGTTAGTTGACAAATGCTGGAATACAAGTCCAGGGTTACGCTGACGACATGGTTTTAAACTGCAGCGACAAATATTAGGGTGCCCTATTTGATAGAATCTAAATTAGACGAAGAATTACTAGTACCTGGTGCAGGAAGGCAGCCAAAGCCACCATAGTTCACTAGAAAGCGTGAGTTTGAGCCATTAGCTTACATAGCATGGAGGTGAAACAAGAAACGGAGGTCAAATATTTGGCAATTACATGAAATCAAAAATTACTCTGGGAGAGCCATGCTGGAAATATATGTCGGAAGGCTACGAGAGCTCTCCTTCCTGGGCGGTATCCCGAATTACTGATAGCAAGGTATAGACATGACAAAGAGGCTTCATTTCCACAAGAAATTTGAAATACTTTAGAGTAGCGGTTCAAATTGGGAGAGGGTAGCAGTGACCTACGGCTTAAATCAGCAATTGATTACCGGCACCGGAATCATTGGTCCAAAGAAAACATACTTCGAACCAATGGGTAACCCACTGGTATATTCCAGGCGGAAATATAAGCCATAGACAGATGTGCCAATTATTACAATTATAAGGAATCGGAAGTGGGTTCATGGCTAGGACTGAAAAATAAATAACAACGGCTAAGTTTCCAAGAATAAAGCAGTCCGGGGTGCCCATGAGGGGATACGAATCCAAACGCTCGAAGGATTGTTTAAATCTGATTACTGGATTATTGGCCATTGGCGGTTAAACTATCAGCTGGGGAAGCTAGAGACTTTTAGAGACAATATCTGCAGATTCTGTGCGGAGAATGACGAAACTTCCATACATGTTCTGGGACAGTGTCGGGCACTTGTGACCAGATGTCAAGTTGAAATACTTGGAAGTAGAGGACATACTAAAGTTTTTGTCGTTTATACGTTTGCTTGACATACTATAGTTAATAGGTATACCATAACCAGTAAAAGGGACACAATGGTTCTTCTAGGACGCAGAACAACTTCCCTTAACAGTATTATTATTATCTTAATTTTTATATACACTTGCAATGGAATCGCTACTCTTTATTAATGTGTGATCTCTCTACTGCCTTGTTCAGGATTATCCCAAACCTGGGTGAGGAACGGTAGGAGTTAAATATATGAAAAGTTCTATAGATCGATTTTGTTGTTGGAAAAATGAGCAAAAAGTTACCATGCTCAACTTTTATTCACCTAAAGCGCATATTTAAAAGTTTAGCGTATTACCCAAGTCTGTGAAAATTGTTCCAAATCACTGTGATCCCAAAACCCGATAGTAATCGCACGTCAATTAAATTTCCGTGCATCACAGCATAATTGAACAGGTTCATTGATTAGTAAAAGCAGCGACAACTGCTTTTAAAAATAAGGAAATACTGCTCAACCATCTTCTTGGACGTCGCACAAACATTTGATAAAGTATGGTCCAAGGTTGCTTTGAGGATCACTACTCCAATTTTAGTTAATCTGGAATTCCTCAGAGTCAGCTGGAGGAAACCTACCAGGTGCTGGAACGGTAAAAGATTTTCGACAGAAAGCGCGAGGAAGATTTGTTAAGCACTATCGATGGGGGGGGGGGATCTTCGCTTGAGTCATATTCTCCGCCATCTTGGAGCTGAGAGATCAATGCCACCCACGAATATTACAATTCTCTTCCAACATAAATCCGCTTACCTGACTGCATACATCACCACCTAAGGGCTAGCCGGAAACCTGCATTCTTGCAAGGCGCACCTACACTTACTAGGAAGATCTCTCAAAAGACTACTACCACCGCAACCTGTGTCGAAGGAATTCCCACTCGGAGCCACCAGCTTCAGCCTAAGTGCTATCACTTTGGTCACCAAAGCCCGAAATTCAGCACCACTTTAGCCCAAAATTCCGAAAAAAAATTTCAACCTTTTTGGATGATACGATTATCTTTATAGACTCAAAAACTGGACAATATTTTCTTGTGACCTTGGCAGATACCTAGGAACCCTGGAAAATGAGGTATCAAATTCACCAAAACTTGAGAGCCAGCATATAACATTCAATCTGAATGAGGATCCTGGAATCCAAGCAATGTTAAAATCTCTCAGATGAACTACTAAGGGATGAGTTTATAAACTAAGAGCCACGCTCAAGCGGGCTGGCTACACAATAAAAAGCCACGCGATCTCGATGTACTGCACGAAGTAACCAGCGAAAACGAAAGTGCTGTATGTTTGGTAATACCCTCAATGCTACAACATCCCTGCGCATGAAAGATATAGTTCGCCAGTGGTCATTGAGCGTGAAAAGATAGCTTGTCTAATTTGAGGAAATGGGAACATTATTTAATTAGAATAGTGTTCAAAGATCACAAACATACGCGAGCAGATGAAGTATTTAATTCAAGGATAAAAAATAGAGCACATGTTTATCATAGCTGAAGTACAATACTTCGGAGTAGCCAATTAGGTCACTAAGCAAGCAACGATCAGACCAGATAACTGGTATTGGGATGTAAATGAAGATCAAAAATTGATCAATGCCTTTCCAAACAGCGTTAGTTGCATGGATCTGTTTGAATTGATGATTGTGTCAAGTTTCGTGAAACGGGTACCCTTAAGCTCATCGATGAGAACTTAAAACTAGACTCGGAGTCTTCGCATATTCAGCTAGGAACCTATTCAACTGAGGACCGAAGAACTGGCCGAAACAACGGTGGCTTATAGGCTGGATGGTGATTTGAAAGCCTGGTGATTGTATCAAGTTCAGGACTTTGATCCCGCTTGTGAACGGAAAAAAGGCTGAAGAAGAAGAAAGAGAGTCAGACTGAAGGTTTTGTCGCTTTTTATCTTGAGTCCGACTCTACTTATCTTCTTCTTTAAATTCACAGCCATTTCGCCAAGGCTCATGATTCGCGTGAGAGAGCAGTACAGATAATTTGCCTCATTATATGTCGCTCTTATAATATCTCATGGTTTCTCCGGTATATCTCTCCTGCGTAGAGAATTCCAGATACGTTCCCTGTGGAAATCAATAAAGGACAGGTTTAGCGGAGATCTGAACTCCGTACATTGCTTCAAATGATCCAAAGTGTGTTGAGGTGGTTGGTACAAAAAGATTCAGAACGGAAACTTCTGATAGATTCTAGGATGATTTTAGCTAATATCTCCGCGAGAGCAGGAAGCAAGTAAATTCCCCTCCAATTGTTCCTCCAAAGACGAGCGCCCTTGCTCGGAGTCTTAATGATCATTCCATTTTCCACTCTTTGGGAAAGATTTCAAATTCCCAGCATTTCCAAATGATTGGGAGTGGGAACTCTGCAGCGATTGTAGAGACTGCACAGAAAAATTCTACAGGAGATTGTCAAGGCCGACCATCTTATTCCAATAGAGCATATTGATGGCAAAGATAATTTCGGTTTTGTTTGGAGTCCGCGTCCACATGTTACGGTGGGTAGCCATATCATCCGCAAAATATGGAATTTCACCGAATATTATGCAATTCAGAATCATGGTAAAGTGTTCTCTCTGAAAGTAAGCGACCTTTAAATAATGCTCTCGATGTCGATGCCTATTTTGTTTCGTACATTCTGTTTTCTGAAAAAGGTATTTGCAGAGCCCACCCTGGCATTCACAGCATCCATCACCATCACATATTGGCATCCTCTGTATCGGGGATTTCTATCTCACTTCGTTTAGGGCCAGAGTGTCCCATTTATCTCGGTGAAATTATCTCGCAAGTCGGAGAAACGGAAATGTTAGGAGCTCTTGATACAAGTGCTGAAGAGCATATATTCCATTAACCGATCGCAAACACCGTTTTCGATAGCGAAGTCAGCCCCTACCCGCGGCGTTGTTAACGTTTCGGTAATAAAAAGTTTTCGAAATTTGAAAGCTGTTAGCTCATAAATTTCTAACATTTATTGCTTTCCCCCACAATGGGACGCAAAACCTGTGAAACACTCCCTGAATCAATACCAGCAGTTCTGCCAAAACCAAATCCTATCTCCACCTTCACGTCATGATTACTGGGAGTTCCTTCTTAACGAAAACCTGCAGTCATAGAAGGATAAAGGCGAGTCTTTTGCGCCAAAAGGCGAGCTAAAAGATGCCAACTGGTCCTCCAGGTTGGGAGTTGAGTAAGGTTGACAAGCATGCAGCGACTAAAGGAGCCTCGGAATCGTTTGATTTTACAACGGCAAGCCCGACAAAAACACTAAAGGTTGGCCCATTTTCTTGTAGAATATACGTACAGATCAAAAGTTGTTTAGTAGCTAGCTAGCTGATACTCTTTCCCAATATAAGGTCGATGTCACTGCGATGTGATGAATTCCTTAACAAGTAGAATATCGACGAGTAGGAGGTTCCCCCAACTGAAGATGACGGACTAACGCTATCACCACCAACCATGATAGAAGCAGTCAGCGACGTTAACCAGATGCCAAAAATTTGCACCCTTCTTTCGCATATACTTAACTAACTTAACACAAAATTGCGCCACTTGCTGTATGTAAAGGGAACCACCGACTATACGCTCTAACCAAATTTCGTGACAATCAGTCTAGCCATTCCCGAATAACAGACAGATATCGACTCGATTCTAATAGGACTTTGTTTCACACAAAACCTTAAAAAGAGAATTCCACTCAGCGCAGCAATTATAATGATATTACGTTGTTGAGTACTAGCTATAAGATATTCTGTGCTATTGTGCTAGGGCGGATAGCCCTATAGGAGCAGAATATCATAGGTTCATTGGAAGGCCCATACCAAAGGACCCTCACTCTTGACAAATCAGCAACAGGTCAGATTTCCCCTCTGCGGCAACCGGATGTCGTGGAAAAACTATTGGAATATGGCCATCAGGTGCTGCCTATGACAGCATAGTTAGGGTAAGACCGTACACGGTCATCAAAAAACTATTGACTAGGTTGTCCCGGCCAATGCGCCCCAGTAGAATGCACGATTCCGTAGCTTTCTGCATTATATTTTTGAACCACGGCAATAGGCTGCGGTAGGCGGAAAGAAAATGGAGGCAATATCTATTGCAAAAAAAAAACAAGTCGGAATACCGGAAGCTCGCACTTCGGGTATAAAGGTTTTGTGTTCATCTTATCTAAGAAATTTCAACATTTTTCTATCCGTATACAGCTACAAAACTACGAGTACTGTACACATATAGGCACGTCTATAAATTGATCGTACCCATATTTCCGCTTTTTCTTATATCTATCTGAATTAGGCACTACCCGCCAAGTCCATTAGCACGCGTATACTATATACCGACATACACACATGTCTCATTGGAATAATTGATATTCATATACAAATGATTAAAAAACTAAAACAAAATAATCCTTTTCCACCCAATTCATAGGAACTTACTTCGTTGTGGTATTGACGAATTGATATGTGATGATAACGTCATGGAGGTTGTAGAGTGCACGAAATTCACAAAAAATTGTAAAGTTTTACCCCCTATAACTTTGTTAATAATAGTTTGATTTTCTTCAAAGTTGACCAAATTGTGCATTATGTTCTTCATTATACGTATGCAATTTTGTACTTCTGGGATGAACATAAGCGGGGGGGGGGAGGGGCGGTGCCGGGTAAATTTCTAAAATGTGGAAATATACTATTATTAACTTTATTTCTGCAGATATCGGAACCGGATATATTTTGAGGCCTAGATTTCGTAGAGATGCACTACTATGATTTTTTTCAGATTTTTCGGTTTGATAGGTTCTGAGAACGAGACCTGTTACACTTTTTGATGATCATATTTTGAGCCCTCACTCCCCTATGTTTCACCCAATATCAAATAATGAACCAGCTTCGAAAAGTATTAATTGAAACCTTTCATTTGATACCCCACATGGAGTTCCTTATTAAGGCAGACTTAGACACTGGTCGTCACACCGTTGATGATGATAATTTTACAACAGGCAGGAAATACTTTGAGTGTATTCTTGAACCGCCCTTAAAAGGTTGAAAACCCTAGTTAGCCTTTACTACACGGAATAGATAGGGGTGGAGGTCATGGCGATGTGTAGCGAATGCGGCACTGCATTTCATATACAGCTCCTTGGCATCCCCAGTCTCAAACGAAGATACTTTGGGAAGGTACCACACCTTTGATGAAACTAACTTACTACTAACTGCTGATTGAATGAATGAATGACTACTGACTTAGTTACTACTCGCTTATCGACTATGTATTGTAGTCAATCATTTGAATCGTTACGGAATTTATCCGCTTTCGAGTTTCGATCTTATGTTGCTCTCATGATGGTTCAGTAAGCAAATTTATGTTCGGAAAAAGGAAAGCATTCTCCTTTTCTGCAAATGTTGCGGATCATTTTGAACTAGAGGAAAGAAAACGCTCAGCATTTAATTTTACAAATCTATAGTAAGTCAAACGGTGGGGGGGGGGAGCAAAATTTCTTCACGGTCGAATACAATAAAACAAAAATAGCGCATCAAATTAATCCTCACGAATAATAAAACATTGAACGAAATACCATTCCTGATTGCATGCATTCCCAAGGGTTTTTCTCGAACACTTTTATGGCAAAGGGCGCCACGGAATCTTTCATGGCTGAAGCACTATGCCAGCCTATGTGTATTTGTTGTGATTGTTAAAATTTATTTAGCTTTATTTAGGTTTAACAAGCCAATTTTATCATTTTCATTTTAAACCCCTAATCTACTATCTTTGTCAGTTGACAATACTCATTGTTGGAAATGTAATACAAGTGTAGTCACGTTCACTTGCCAGTATTGTTTCGAATATCAAGCGATTATGTCATTCAAATATGCAGTGAATTGCAACAATTAAAATAAAGACAATTGTTCTCTTATTTACAAATTTGTGGTTAGATCCTGATTAGAGTTACACGCGCGAAAGTGTTTTCATTTTTACTTCTTAGTTAATGGCGCTAGCGTACTACGAGTATACTAATTGGTGAAATTACACATTTGAAATTATAGGACATTTTAAGCGAACTTGTCGTCATGTAGGACTTCGCACCAGCTATCTTTCACAATACATATATATAAGTGCATGACAGTGCAAGTGGTGCTGAGACCAAAATTGAAGTTTGAATCCCTGGCCAAGGAGTAGACTGCAGGATACCCTAGCTCGAAATATAATTCCCTGGCAGTTAATTTATCTCTCTGAGGGTGACATGTGTGGCTGGGAGCCTATCCCCTTCGAAGATGTGGCTCTACAGAAGCCAAGCCTTTCGTCCTTCTACTGTTAACAAAACGCTACGGATCTAGACTGGAGAGTTGAAAAACGCCTCCCGCAATCCAGGATGTCATGCAAACCATGTCCTAAGTTTTCATGGCGGGGGGAGGGGGAGGGATAATTGGCTGTATTCGAACTGAGCCGATACCTGGTCGCCCCAGTGAGAAAGTTTGACCTTCACGTGTTATGGGGGGGTTATGTCAGAGGGGCTGTCTAACCTCCATACTCGTGGGAATCAAATAAACGGGCAATTTAAATAGAAAATTAATAACAAACGAGCGCACATATCGCACACAAACTGGCCCACCAGGCGCAGACACTTCTCTGTAACACCGCACACCAGGTGTTGTTAGTGGCACCAAGGTCAACATTGGCCTGCTGCGAATACCGTGATCGATAAAAGCTGCTCAATAATGCAGGGACAAGCACGTCTGAGATCAATACATCAGACATCAAGAAGGAAACAGGCTTGAGGAGCGTAAGTGCTAAATGGTACCTGCGTTATCTGAAGATGCCTACCTAGGTGCCCGAATGAACCTCGGAGGTCATGGAGACTGAAAGGACAGGATCAAGCGGGGAAGTACAAAAATGTGTTGACGGCTTATACTGACGCGACCAGGGGGCAAAACGGAACAGCTTTAGAGAATTCTGTGAATGGATAGAGCAAACCACAGGAACCACCAGTCTATACAAATCTCCTGCCAAAAAACAGGGCAATATCTTCTGGCTCTCTGAAGAAAGAAGATGGGACAGTTACTAAGAATGAGGACGACAGAGTACATCAGCTTCTCGGGGCTCATTTCGCGGGTTCCAACCTCATGGAGGAAGGCGAAAACATTCTGTCTGTCACCCAACAACGAACAGGAGGGGAACTGCAATCTAGCAAAGGAGGTACGCTCGAAAGCAGCACTACTCCAGAGAGGCCTAGAAGTCGTCTTAAGGTTGCTTCTAAGAGTGATAATTGGCAACGTAGCTTTAGGATATATACCAAGGGCATAGGAGCGGGTAAAAGTGATCTTTATTCCGAAAGCGAGCAAAAAGGATACTTTTCACCTTAAATCTTTCATATCGCTCGTATTCAGAACGGTGGAGTACCAACACAGTTACTGGGTAGGACAGGACGGTTAACTGAAATTGCCCCTTATCAGCTGACGGATGTATTACAGGATGCCATAGGAAGGAAAGAAATAGTATTGCGTGAATTTTTGTGCATTCGATTACACAACGCACACAGAGATGCCCTGATATGCAGGGGAATGAGAAACACCCTAGCCTCCTGGATGAGAAGAATGTTAGAAAGTAAGGAAATAGAGGTACCGACTGTTACAAATTCTGTTGTCATGAACAGTACTCGAGGTTATAGGTATGCAGCTTATGTAGAGTATGGTAGTGGATGCACTCCTAGGAAAGCTAACAAATACTGGAATTCAAGTCCAGGCTTACGTTGGTGACATTGTTTTAATCTGTAGGAGCAAACATGAGGGTACTGTATGTGATAGAAAACAAACTGGACAAAAAATTACTAGTACCTAGTGCTGGAACGCGGGGCTGTGTATCAATCCTGCCAAGGCCACCATAGTACCATTTACTAGGAACCCTAAGCTTGATTATTTGAGAGCCGTTAGGCTACATGGCATGAAGGTGAAACGTGAAACAGAGGTAAAACATTTGAGCGTTATAGTAGACCAAAAATCACTCTGCAAGACCCATGGTGGAAATATATTTCGGAAAGCTACGAGGGCTCCGATGACTTGCAGGTACATAATAGGGAAAAATGGGGTTGCATCTCAAAGATACTACTTTCAATATACGCTGGAATAATGAGGCCTATGATTATCAATGGGGCGGAAATCTGGACAGAAAGAATTGAACTCAGTACAATAGCCAGGGGGTTACAGAAACTTTAAAGACGGACGTGGGGGTGCATCAGTTGGGCAGTGAGAACTTGCCCAACGGCATCCCTGGAGGTCCTTCTGGCATTAACTCTCCTCTATCTGCACATGCAGTTGCTGACAAGGAAGGAGCGATACCCCGAATTACTGATATGGGGGGGGGGGGGGGTAACATGACAACGAGGTTTCATTTCGATGAGAAACTTGAAACCTGTTATAGTAACGGGACAAACTGGAAGAATGTAGCTGTGACATGCAACTTCAACTTGCAACTGATTACCTGCACATTGTTGCAACGAAAATGTACTTTGCGCCACTGTTATATTCCAGGCGGAAATAAACGCCATAGATAGAAGTGCCTTCTTCAACCTCCGTAGGAATTATAAAGAGCAGAACAAAACTATTCTGACCGGCAGCCAAGCGTCGATCAAGGCACTTACGTCCAAACAGGTGAACTCCAAACTGGTATGGGGATGCCTTAAGAGACTATACATGCTCGGCTTACACAATAAGTTCTGGGTGCTCTTGGTCCCAGGCCACGTTTGGTTAGAAAGCAACGAGGTAGCGGACGAATTAGCCAGGAAGGAAGCAGGGACGTTTCTACACGGACCAGAGCCTTTCTGAGAAATCGCAAAAAGGGCTCTTCACTACTATGTTGAAAAATGAAGAGAAACGACTGAGGGAACTATACTGAATGAATACCAGTAATAGAGCAGTTCAGGTTGCTTATAGGGGGATACGAATCCAAGCGCGGAAATATTCACCGGCCACTATCGACTAAACTACCACATGGGGAAGCTGGGGATCTCTCCGGACACCCTCTGCAGGGTCTGTGTGGAGTGTGATGAAACCTCCATTCGTGTTCTGGAACAGTGCCCTGCACTTGTGCAAAGTAGGTTGAGGCCCCTGGGAAAATACTTAATAAAAGATGCCAAGTTGAAACACTTGGAAGTGGAGAATATATTAAAATTCCAGTCTTGCTTGACATAGTATAGTCAAAAGTTGCACTATAACCAGGGTACACTCGTTCTTTTAGGACGCAATGCAACTTCCCTTAACAGAATAATTACATCCTGATTGGTGTAATATATGTGTAAATGAGGTCAACCACACTATTTTTTCGTACTTCTCTGCAGTTTCTACAGCCTATTGCCGCATATATTCCTTGTATAAAGTATTCAATAGAAATAATTTCGAACATAATCTGAATTCCATTTCTCTTCTACCATCCAGGACTCCACCACATATTCTTTATCATCTTATGGAAAACAATTTTTAATTAATCTGAAAATTTGCTATTCCAAATATTCCTCAACCTTTATAGAGACGAACCTGCACAACTTCGACATTCCATTCGTACACTTGTGCGATACTATCTAGCCTGCCATTCCGGAAGTTCGATTGGAATCCTTTCATGAGCGTTGATATCTTTCAAATGAATACCAACTTAACACCCCAACCCAAAGTCGTTGAAATGACGACCTCAAAACTCCTTCTTTCCTTCAGACAAAAGAGAAAATATTTAGTCTGACTCCTCTGTGGGCAGAGAGGAGTCAGGAGGTGAATTTCGTATCTAAATATTTTAGAATCACTCATAAAGTGCTGAAGTATTCCTTCATATAGTAAAAGAGCATCCATCGAGCATTCTTCCACGTTAATGGGTCATACGTATGATGAAATCTCTCAAGGCGATGGAACATTTAAATTCGATGGACGTCATCTATGTCATCTCCGTAACATCGACAAGGAATCTCAATTAAAATCCACTTTGGCGTTTATCCTGTTGGAGATATGTCGTTTTCTGCGTCTACTATATGTATACTGAGCGATGGGATATAGGGTTTGTAATAATTCATGATGATGGACGGAGGAGGACTTATTTAAATCAGCTGAAATAAGGAAGAATAGAATAAATCGCAACAGACATTTTTCAATGTGTCCTTTGATAATTTGTATCAAATAGGAATCGTTAACTGCCGAAATATTCGAGATTATGTCTCCGTTAGATTTTTAGCATTTCAGTGAATAATTCAGATTGACTGCATTCAACAAGTTAATGTATTCCAATTAGGGGTTTGGATGTACGAATATCTATAATAAATCTAAAACTCTGAAGGTAAATTTAGAGTGGTGAAGGTACAAAAATTAGAATACGATTTTAATGTCCGCGGCTTTTAAGCATGTGTAACATTTCGTTCACCTTGTCCAGTGACAAGCTGACGAAAGAATGCATTTGCTAGCAAGTAGCATTTCGTCTTCTTCTTTCTTTAGCTTCGACATTACACTCCTTCTAATTTCCTAATTCCCGCCTATTCACATATATTGCAAATCAAATTTTTGAAATTTTTGAAATGATCAAGTTTATTTAATTTACAAAACCCTATCACGTTGTATCCCCCCCCCCCCTCCAGGTTTAAACGAATTGAAAAAAGATTAGTGTAATTGAAATTTGGACGGTAAAAAGGAATGTGTGCGAACAAGGAGAATTTAAGCCATATCGCTGTCGAAATCGCCAGAAACACAAAATGAAGAAGTTTAGGAGTCGTTTGGATGGACTGTTAAGGACGGCTCCGTTAGAGAAATCATCACTGTGCACCCCTCCCACTCCCCGCCTTTTTAACAAATCTCAAAACTAAGACCGGCTTCGGAAAGCACTAATCGAGACCTTTCATTTGATATCCCACATGACTATATTTGGTGAAAAAAATTTTTACACCCCGCTTTTACATGTATGGGGACCCCGTCTAAATCTCTACGTAGGAGGATATTACTCACTGCATGTTTGGGGGTCCACAGTTCCCACTTTCTCACCAAATTTCGTGTTAATCGATATAGCCGTTTCTGAGAAAAGTGCCTGTGACAGACAGACAGACAGACAGACGGACAGACAGGCCGACAGACAGACATTGAACCGATTTTAATAAGGTTTTGTTTTACAAACAGAACCTTAAAAAAGCAAAAGAAATGTTAAATCAGAACTCATAACTCATACAGAAAGTCTACAAACACAAACATAGGCCAAAGTGCCAAGAAGGGAGCGTGAAGCGTAGAGGAAAATATTAGTTCTGCGGAGATTACTCGCGGATTGCCAGGAGTTTTCATGTGATACTGTCGGCATTAATACTCTCGGTGAAATCCGGAAGGAGGTGCAACTGGCTAATCTAATCTAGGTTGGGATTATACCGGGCTCGGCGACGGAATCTGGATTTGGAGTCATCAGGCCCTCAAATGTGCATAATGATAAATATCTCAAATAAAAAGAACAAGACCAAATGATCGGAATCCTGAGTAAGGGTCACCGGCAACCCCACCTTATCATATTCGTCTTGGTTTTCACCTGGATTTGCAAGGGTTAAAAGGCTTTGTTCAGCAAAGATCTCAAAAGTCGATTCAAAAGTTGTTCCCACAACCCTTCACTATACAGGTAAGTTACCCTTGGGAAATCATTTTCAATTACCCTCCACGATTAATCAAACAATTTTTATGTCTTCGTTACCGATAGCTTTTTTAGCTTTAGCTTTTTTAGACGGTGATTTCCATTTGGAATTTCTTCCTAGAATGAAAGGTTCTTTCAAGTCCTTAAGGTATTTATCATAGTTCATAACATAATATCTTGTGGTCGATGCACTTTCTTGCTGAACATCTTTTACGACTGAATTCGCTCAAAATTGCAGTTACTTCTTAGCGCAATATTTTCGCTTTCCAGTTCCCACCGAAGCATTTCCGCTTCTACTTGTAAGCAGAGAAGTTGAATTCTTTCAATAGGTTTAATCTTACTTGGAAACTCCCCAATGGCGAACGGGCACACTTATATAAAAATACATGTACTTACATATTTATGTGTTTGTCTACAGTATCATTACAGTTGGTTTTCAAGGCTTCTTAAAAGCTTATATCGAAAATATTGCAAAAGCAGTATAAATTTACTTCTGAGCCTAGATATGTAAATTTAAATAGAGTTGTTTACAGTCCGCGAAATGGTAATGATTTTTTAAGGTTTTGTGTGACTCCTTTTTGACTTTTTCTGGCTTTCACAGTATACCCTGGATTACTGCGATCATGGAGTTGCCTGCATTCCGATCCTCCTGGCACTTTGAGTTACCTCTAGGTTTCTCTTTTCTTCTACCAATCTTGGGCTGCCCATCGCAGTTTGGATAAACAGGAGAGGTGTCCAATTTTATACTTGTAGAGGTACTGTTGGTATTCTCCACGTCCTGTAAGAAACTGGCTGAAATTATAATTGATCTCCCATGCTTTCTGACTAGCGACTCCCTGATGGTAGGGATCAACTTGCGTGTCTAACGACTCTATGTCAATCGGTATCATTCCCGAACAAAAGCCATTTCATCTGAAGGCAGATCACACCCTTACGGTTGTTCTTTTGTAGATCGCAATTAGTTTATGTGTTACATAAAACATGAAACACTGTTCTCCAAATTGGGACTGCATAAAGCAAGGTAGAGCTCACCACCCAGCTTATGAGCAGCCTTCCAGATATGCCGCGACCCACATTCGGCAACATTCTTGCTAGAACCATACTCGTGGTGGATGCTTTTTCGCAAAAATACTCTTTGAGTTGCTTAACATTCATCATCGCTCTCAAATATTTAATGGTCGCTTTGTAAGTGATGATATTGTTGTAGCATAATTTCTCTTACTCCGCTGAGTATTGGGAAACGATTCCGTATTTCTCTTCGCTAGTGTCAACCGAGCACCCTCTAACTAAGCCCTAACGGCACTGATTGTTCCGTGTGAGTATAACTCAGTATCTTCGAGATGCTTTGCGATCACAGCTAGTGCTACGACGCCGGAGTAACCTGCCACCGTGGCCTCCTCTGGAACTGGAAGATTAAGTGCACCATTGCACGTGATGTTCTATAGTAGTGGGTTCAGTACGGAGCCTTTTGGGACACCGGCGGAGACAATGTACTTCTTTGATCCATCATCGGTAGCCTCCATTCTTGCAAATAGCTATCGACAATAGCAGCGAGATAGGTGGGGACAACAGTCGTCGCCAGGAATTTCTGTATGAGGTGCCATTCGGCTGAATTAATTGCATTCCTCATGTTCAGGGTCACCACCACGCAGCGTTTGCTGTTACTTCCTTTTCAGTGAATTGGATTTTTGGCAAAGCCAGTACCCAATTTGGAATCAGTGGGTGATCTAGCATTATGGAATCCATACTGTCGATCTGAAAGTCCACCTTGGGCGGAGACCAATCCATTATAGATTACCCGTTCCAACATTTTCCCCATAGTACCTAGAGACATATGGGTCTATAGGAGGATGTCGTACCTGGAGATTTACTAACCTTAATAATTAATGTTAATGTCGCTTCCATGATGCGGGAAAGATACCTTGGGACAAAACATTTGCTTTGTAACTGAGAAAGTTAAAGAAAAGGTTTATTAACACTTAATAGTTTATGCATTAAGTGAATTTTGCATTTTGTTGGAGGAATAACCCTTGGATGAATTTCAACAAGCGTTATCTGCGCTCGCCACAGGTTTATGTCCGCCTCCAAGCATAACTCCTTATAACATTCCCTCTTATTCCGCTGGATGGCCAGCTTGAGGTTCTTGCAAACTTTCTTATAGACATTTTTCTTTTGCCCCTGCGGGCTTCCTTATATGCATTTTTCTTTTCTTGATCGATCTAGTGTCCTTTGAGCCATTCGTTTAGCTCGGTGGCTAGTTCACTATTCCACCTATAGATGGACATCCATGCATCGCATGCTTTAGCATTGTGTTATATAGAGCGCTCTATACATGGAGGTGGCTGGCTCAGTAGGGTGGTCGAGCTATATCGTCGCTCCACCCGTTGAATCTGCGATCCATATACCACCGTCAAATTTTATGTAGGATTCACTTATGATGACAATCTCCATCTTGGATTTGTAAGTAGTCTTTGCAAATAAACCCTAAGCGACATTGAGGTTTGTTGGATTAAGGTTTATTTGAATGGCAATATGTGCTTTCGCTCTACACCTTCGGCATCGATCGGACCATCAATATCACTAGCGAAGTACCCAAACATAAGGCATTTGAAGCACCTTTTTGATGAGTTCTGTTCTCTTGCACGGCAAACAACCCATCCGATTCGAACTTTTCCTATGGCCAACAAGTTTGAGCTGCCTCGACTGATAGTCGCATTGTGACCATTTGAGTACCGCCATAGGGTTTTCTCGGAATGGATTCTTCTCGAAATTTCTCTAACTTGAATTGTCGTTTTAATAATAATAATCGTTGGCGCAATAATCCATATTGGATCAGGACCTTGAAATGTGCTAGAGCACTTCATTCAAAATGGTAAGGGTACATTACAGTACATTCTAGGAGGCAGAGTGGTCAGCATTGCGCTCGCCCGAGACTATTACCCTGACTTTGTCTCAGGTACACGCAGTCAAGACAATAAATTCCTCTGACACCAGTGAAATTTGAACCGGGACCTTCCGCTACGATAGTCCAACGCTCTAACCACTACCATCTGGACACATTGTTGTTTCAAGGCAGTGCAAATTTTTTCTCTGGATGACACTTCGTAGATCCCTACACTCATGTTTCTGGGAACGTTCAGCGACATTCTCCTCAACTTAGTTACGAAAGCTATCAGTTTTGCCCAGACTGGATTTTTCAGCTCAAAGATAAGATTGCTTTTTTAAGTCTTTCGGATTTTGCAGACTATTCCACCCAGGCCTCTTAGGTGAGGGTCCTAATCTTTTTAAGTATCTCCGTGTACTTTAGATTTTCCTTGCAGGAGATTACATTTTCCTTCGGGGAAATTCACACATTTGGTTTCTTTTTCCTCTTTTTGTTGATGACCTTGGTCCATTTACCGTTTTTATTTACGTTGGGTTTCGTTTCGCTAGCCAATGTTCCTAGTAGGGACGCCTGTTATTCCCTTCTGGACATTTAGTTCGGTTTGTAGGACTGGTCAGAATATCGTTTTTTCTTTTAGGTGCCTGATAACTCCCTGGAGGTTGCCCCTCTTTGCCTCGCACTCCCACCGCACTGGAGCTCGATGGCCGTACGATTTTTGTCGCCTGTGACGCGATTAGGATAGATAAGTCTCGGTGGTTTAACGTGAGTTCGTCTCGAACGGATTGATTTTCTGACCACAATCAGAGCCTCGTTGAGACAAACATATCGATGCCGGTTTATACTGAGTGGATGGCTCAGTTTATTCATACTGATGGATGCAAGACCTACCTAAATCTCTACCGAACTCAGGAGTACGGCATCCATGTCGAAACGCAACACCACGTTCGCCGCAACCGAACGTAAGCACAACCCCCATGAAACTCCCACAAGAGACCAACCGCTATATTCCAACTGAACGCACATGGGACATGTGGATTCAGGGGCTATACTGGTTCCCATGGTACCAGTATACCCCTAGTAAGGCTGCGTGATCACTTCAGATGAGTCCCCGTCCAGACTAGGGTCAGATCGCCTTAATTAGGCCTTTGGGGAATACGCTACTCCATAACGGCCAGCGAACCTCGGCCGCTTGGTTTTGGTCCGGACGGCAGGGTTGCTGCCCTATCTTCCTCGCTACCACTTCAGAGCACCAAACGGTTAGGACACTAGATTCCGGCTTTTCCTTAGGCCTTTTTTCGTCCTTCTGCGACTTATCATAAAGTACCCCAATAACCCTCCATGTTCTTAATAGATTGGTGCACATTGTGCTAATTTTTGATAAATACGACAGCTTAACTATTTTAGCTTCTATTCCTCCTTCTTCCTCTCGGTGAGCCTTCGCCGGAATACTCCTTTTACACACTCTTTTCCCTTTATCATTTACAGAGTTTGCATGAGCTTTTTCTTTTGAAAGAGTTGTGTTTCTTTGAACGCCTTCTTCTTCAAATCTAAATCGTTTATAGCATTAGATGCCATGGTGGCTAAATTGTCAAACAACGATTCACTGCGGTCTAGGTGTATAGACGACCGGCAGCGCGCTTGCTCACACCCAAACGCCACCGATACTGGGGTTTCCAACACCTGCACCGTAACTATACTTCTTCTCTCATCTCCCATGTTCATTTTACATTTTCGGTATCCTTCCAATAGCCATTTTGGTTCACACATCACAGTCAAGCAAACACCTATCCATACGCAGTCTGAAAAGAAAGTATCATACATGGACCCACCAGAGGACATGGACACGTATTTATATTTACACATCAATAGGAATGTACTTATTCTGCACTTGTGATCACGCGTCATGGGGGTCTGGCAACTATTCCCACTGTCTATCTGTCCGTCGCACTCGATTTAGTCAGAAAATATTACTTTATTTCAGAAATTTACCCCAAAACCCCTAAAGGCCAAGAGAGCATAAGAAGGTTAAAGTCGCCACAGAGGATGAAATTAAGAGCAGGGAGCAATACGGACCTCAGATAATCTGTCGAAGAAAACTTTGTACCAGAAAAGGTGGCAAGCCAAGTTAAAACTCAATAGCTTGGTTCTTAGACAGAAGAAGAACATTTTGACAAAAAAATTTTAAATTTGGAAAATCATTCAAGATCGGCGCGCAGGCGGCCGAGCCGGAAATTTTCTCGAAACTTGGTCCTTTGATAAGGCTTGATTAAGATTCTTTGCAACCTAAAGGAAAAGTGGGCAATGGCGTCGAAGTTTTGGGGACATGTCACTTTGAAAGTTTGTCATTCTACGTTAGCTTATCGTTGCCTGCGATTCGGTAATGGTAGCGCTGGAACGGGCGCATAGAGACGCCAGTTTAGCGACAGTAAGACGATTGTCGGAGCTGCGTAGCGCAGCCGATGCCGAGTAGGAACTGTGTCTCTCGGATGGAGGTACCATCGGGTTCGTGCGATCGTTTATAGTTACACTGGAATAGTGCATGACACACAAAGATGGGGAATTTAGTAGTATAGTCGAAGAGGGTGCTTGAGCCTGATTGGATGGTAACGTTGCAACCGCGTTTTGATATGCCGCTATAGAAGCCTTGTTTTGATGCAGCAGTTGAATCGCATCGAAGAGGACTTACGATCACTATATATACATATATTGGAATATGGAAATATATGAGGGAATATTTTGAATTTTTACCTATATACGAACTGGGATAGAAAGTATCTCACATAAAATAAACACAAAGCTGTTATATCCCAATCGTTCAGCTTCCCAGCAAAGAGAAATATATCGAACATCAAGGTCACCAGAGATTCACCTTTTACCCAGTTACAAACTATATTGATGGTTTAAAAAAGTTTTGGGAGGAGTTTCCGCGAGAGCGTGAAACTTGACACGCTCGAAATTTTAAAGGATTATTTATGACACCACCGACACTATTGTATAGGCTGCTTTTGGATGCCGCAGAAGGTCTCAAATTTGCTTTGTAACCCATGAGATAGAGTCTAGCTACTAATGTGGCTTGTTGGGGAAATCTATATTTAGATTTTGGGGTTTAACTTGGACATTTCAATTGAATTTTGTAATGTATAAAATTTTTTACTGACCGGTATAATTATTTCGTGCACTGTAGATGATTGCAATGTCTCTATCATGCCAATTATAATGCGAACACATTTTTGAAAAAGAACTCATTTCCCGAAATTGACAATACAGATGTGTTCGATATCCTTACATCATGTCTTGAATCTTCTTATGACAATATCCAAAGATGTATTCGATTTCATTCAAGAAAGCAACAGCCACCGATTCGAGTGTCTTGTGTGTACTTCCAATTCTCTGCAAGGAGCGGTCCAGGTCAAAGATAGAGCTACTGAATAGAAATGATACATTCTTTGGAACGAAGTGCGGAAGTAGACAACAATTAGGGCGGAAGCTTCGAAATTGTATTCGTGACTAATTCATGAATCACTCCCCAATGGCTACACTACACACGTTTGCGTTCTATAACTTTGTTAGGTGGTTTGTAACCAATTTACAGATTGAAGGCAAATGTTACCGTTCACCAGGAATAGGGCTGCTGGCTACGAGCTAGTAAACAGAGATATTGGTCACCGATTACTGTGTCTGACCAAAAACGAGCAGGGAGAGGAGCAATCCAGATGTGGTCTAGTCGGAATAAGTACTCCCATGCCAGTCCACAGACCTAATTCAATTTTGCTTTCAATCTCAAATCACTCGAAGCGATTGTCCTCTGGAACTTTGGTGGGGGACCGTACATAGTGAAATTCTATTAAATTTTAATTACAACATCCTTTGCTCTATTAAAGGTGATAGTAGTGTGATAGGAGGTAAAGAGTTCATCCCATAAATGGCGAGGGAAAGGACTAGTGACTGATTTATTGGATGTATCGCACGGAAGCAATATTTTAGTTTATGGATTGAGACTTCGGGCGATTTTCAGTGAAGAATTAATATTGGCCTGAGTTCCACAATTCAAGAGATCGATCAATGTTGGATTCGATCTTAATTGAAGTGACCATCAATCTTATTCAGAAATGGGTTTCTGGACGGAAATCGAAAAATGTTATAGTCATTCAAGTTCTGTATATTCATGGGGATTTTATCTTAGCAACGTGTTGCATACGACTTCTCCTGAGCGAAATGTGTTTTCCGTTCAATTTGTGGAGGCAAATACTTATCGTCCTGCAGGTGGGAAAAGTAGATTATGAATGACTACTTGGTAATATTTTTCTGATTTCGACTAATCGAAGTTTTTCTTGGGTCTTTGTTTACTTTTATAGTTATGGACTCATTGTTTTCTAGAGATTAATTGTAAAAATCATGAAAAACAAACTATTTCAAAGCAAAAAGTTGATATGAAATCGGAGTAGAAACTAGGTAAAGGCCTTTTACTTATTATAGAAAAAAAATGACAACTTGTGTGGTTTTCTTATGTACGTTCGAAACAACTTTAAATGTACGCCTATTAGATTCGTATGGAAGTTGGATTCGGCGATATTTTCTAAAACTTTCTTAACGTTGTACAATTTATTATGTAATAATATTCACTATTGCGATACTGTCATTCAACGTGCGGTAAATTAGCATGGAAAACATGGCTTTGTTTCTTTATTATGTCGATAATAATAGCCACATTTACACCAAACTTTCCAACATCGTGCGTTATATTATATTATAGGATATACTGATACACTTTATATTTCTAGGATGAGCTGAGCGTTTTTTTAAGATACTTTTCTAACAGATAGCAAATGCTATTATTAATTTGAACATATATCTGAGTAGGATATAGTTTGGTACTTAAATTTCATATCAAGATATTATTTTTCATATTGCACGGTAAATCATTACTTTTTAACTTCTCACTTCTCGCCGTCACAACCATCGCAAAGCGATCAATACTCGAGTTATATGGTATAAAGAGCAAACATTTCCCTACTCCTTGTATTCACCGTATGAGTTGAGGTTCACAGTTCAAACAGCATGTAACAAACCGACAATCAACCAAATCATTTTACACTGGACGCTTCATGTATGAAAGGTTTTGTGTGTTTCTTATATAGATATATTTAAGTAGATAATTGTTCCATTTGTACCTTGCATATAATGTATCTTTATATATTATGTCAGAATAAACACTTTATCGTGATAATGACATCCAAAATCTTAGAATTTACACAAGCGACAACTTTGACTTATCAATAACTTTGCTAATAATAGTGCTTGCTTTATATTAGGCCCTATATTACTGCAAAATTCCATGAAGATGAACTTATGGGGTCTTTATAGTCAATTATTAAAAATTATATTTACTATTATTAACTTTCTTTGAACAGATATCAGAGATCAGACAAAACCGAACCATCATCTCCCCGCGGTGCCCGCTGGATAACGCCAGCGACCGTGATAGCGAGTGTGAGACGCTATATTCTAACCTACCAGCGAGGGGCCAACAATCCCTCCTTGTCTCGCAACCAGGACACCGGCAACGCCTTCAGCAATGGAATATGGTTGTCTCTTTTGGAGTTTGAAACGTTCACACTCTAAATAGATCCGGAGCTCTGAGAAAACTTCTCAAAGAAGTTTCAGGATACAACGTCAACATTCCATATTCCGGCGATACAAGAAATGAAATGGCTCAGATGCAAGGATGACAACGAATATTCGCACACAGCCTTCACAAGTAGAAAAGAATCGGGAAGCAGAGAATTTGGAGTGGCATTTATCGTGGACAATAAATTCAAAGAACGAGACATTGACTTTAAAGCAATAATTGAGCAACTGAGTGCGATCCGTATCGAAACAAAATTTGAAAAATACGACGCAGTCAAGGACGAGTTCTATAAAAAACTGGAACGAGTTTATGGCGCACTACCTTTTAAAGACATAAAAACAGTGATAGGGGATTTTAACGCTCTGATTGAACGGGAGGATGCTCATCGAGGAACAACTGGAGGGCATAGCGTCCATGAAGACCCAAATGATAATGGGCAGTATCTTATTGATTTCACTAGCATTAAAAACGGTAAGCTCTATTTGCTTCCCACATCATGGCAGTCATTGAAGAACATGGGCATCGCCAGATGGCCGCACATTCAGTCAAATTGACCATGTCCTTATCGAAAACCGGGTTACAACCAGTATTACGAATGTTAGGTCACTACCTGGGGCCAATTGTGATTCTGGCCACATGTTAGTAAGGACGAAGTTTTGATGTCGACTAATGAAAACATATCACGCGAAGCAGAGCAGGCCTCAGAAATTCGACGGTGATAAATTTAAAGAGAGGCTGCATATACTACAGAGATATCAAAAGCACATCGTTAGCCGAACATCGAAGAAACGTAGTCAAAACTAAAAGATGGAATAAAAACATCCGCAGAAGACAATCGGCTCCCAAACCAAACGCACTAGTAATAATTGGTTCGACGAGGAATGTCGTGATGCAATCAACAAAAAGAACGAAGCTTGCCGTAAATACATAGAACGACCCACAAGGGGAAAACACGAAACTTAAGGTAAGCTAAAGCGAATAGCAAACCGGAAGTGAAGGAAAAAACAGCGAAAATAGGCAAAATATTAAAACTTGACAATGACATGAAAAATAAAAATATACAAGCCTCATACGGGACGATGAAACATTTCGTACAAGGCTACAGGTCGCAGACAAGTCTCTGTAAGAATGATCAAGGAAAAATCCTAAATAACCTGGACGATATCAACAAAAGATTGATGGAGTACTTTAAGAAGCTGCTTAACTGAGTGGAAGTACCAGCAAGAAGTACAATTTTGACGAACCCGACGAAGGTATAAACAACACATCAGCAGAACCGGGGGGGGGGGGGGGGGGGGGGATTCGAAGGTACTCCAGCTGAACTATTATAGAGGAAAATAAATTGCCTGGATATGGATAACCTCCTCCATAAACTTATTTTAAAAATTTGCACAAATGAAAAATTACCTGACCACTGTCGCAAGAGCATAATTTGTCCTATACACACAAAAGGGGACAAAATTGCTTGTGACAACGGCATTTCATTGTTGCCTATGCTCTACAAGATCCTGACGAAAATCATCCAAGCTGGTGGCTGAATACCAATGTGGCTTTCGAAAAGGACGACCCACGATGGACCAAATTTTCACGGTCAAACAACTACTGGCAAAGTGCTATGAGTTCAATATAAATGTGCATCAGCTCTTCGTCGACTCCTTTAAGCGTATAGTAGCGTCAAACGAGAAGCACTATATCGTGCTTTCGCTTCCAGGAAAAACCGGTACGAATAATCGATCTGACAATGACTAAGACTGAATCTCGCGTAAAGGTGCTTGGCCAGCTAACGCAATGCTTCGAAACGAACTATGGATTAAAGCAAGGAGATAGACTCGACCCCATGCTTTTTAACCTAGCTTAACTAGCACGGAAACATTGCTCTACAAATCTTTGCAAATAGTGGGATTCGCTGACGACATAAACATAATGGCAGGCCAATTCCAGACAGACAGTATTAGTACAACTAAATAAAGCAGCGCAAAAGAATTAATTAATGAAATTATAATGAATTAATGAAAAGAAAACAAAATTCAAGGTTCATGAGTTCCATCTGATCGACATCATTTGAGCAAACAGATTAATCACTTTGCGATCAGCAGTGGATATAGCAGTTCTCTTCTAGATGTGTATTATAAAAGAGGCTCTGATATCGGTCTCGAAAGGGATTACCATTTGATCATCACTTGCCTTCGCTTACATGTTGGGTTCGCCACATTTCACATGGCTCAGGAGCTGCGATCGTCAAGTTCAACATCAGAGAGTGCGAAAACTGACGTGGTGCCTGTGTGCTTCCTGCGGTCGCAAAGATAATGGCTAAAATAATTCTGGAAGACACCAAAGAACAGAACATGAAGTGTATTTTATTATTTCTTGGTGTTATTGGTGACACCAAACACCTAGTCTATGCTAATGACATCTGCATATTTGCTTTCTCACCGGGTAACGAAACTTAGCCAAATGGCTCTGGATTTGGAAAGGGAAATAAGTTTAGTCGGACTGGAGATAATCACCAACAAAACGAAGTTTCTCAGTCTGATGGGTCATCGGACTCTCCCTATTTGCATTAATGGGCAGAGCATCGAAGAAGTCGATCAATTTGTATATCTAGAAAGCGCGTTTTCTGCCAACGGTGACAGCGCATTGCTCCGTGCATTAACAGCGCTAGTTCCGCTTTCACTTCCTTGCCTAAAATCTGGAAATTCGGTTAATTCTCTCTCAAGGTTAAGATGAAATTGTTTTGTGCTAGTGTTCTTTCTGTGTTGCGATATTGGAGTAGCACACCCCTATCACTGAAACACTCCAAACCTCTGTGAAAATCTGTCTGCGTGGTATCATCGGAGCACGCTGGCCTTCTACTATTTCAAACAAAGAACCTGGTTGGCGCACAGATCTGTTACCCGTACGTGATATGATCGGAAGGCGGAAGTGGCAGTGGATAGGTCATCAAAGTGTGAATAATAACCATATATATACATATATAGAAAGCATAAAACCTTTCATAAGACCTTTCAGAGAATTTAATGTTAACATGGCTGGTGGTATTTCGAATTTTGATCAAGAAATAATAAAGTAGAATCGTAAGAGGACCTTATTTCTGTCAGAAATTTCCGCATTTCCGCTTAAATCAATTGCCGTGGAGAATCTTACTCTGGGCATCTTTCGCATACTCTGCAAAAGCTTTCTTTCCATTATAATATAATAGATAGCTCTAGATAAGTGCAGTCAGATAACTGGGTCGAACCCTTGAGTTCATTAGAGTTAATAATAATAATAATCGTTGGCGCAACGATCCATATTGGATTAAGGCCTTGAAGTGTGTTAGAGCACTTCATTCAAGATCGTAACGGCACACTACAGTACACTGTAGGAGGCAATGTGGTCAACGTTGGGCTTGCCCGAGATGATTACCCTGATTTGGTTCAAATACTCATTCATCGATGAGTCGACTGGTATCCGACATCCAGTCACGTAGTGAATCCATCTGCCACCAGCGAGGTTTGAGCCGCGACCTTCCGCTACGACAGCCCAGCACTCTAACCACTTGAGCCATACGGACACTGTTCATTACAATTATTCTCATAAAATATTCATTACAACTATTCTCATAAAATGTCAATTGTAGTCAACATGATGGACTTCTTGAGCTCATGTAGTCTTTGTACTCTACTACGGATGAAAACCATCTAAAATTTTATCGACTTAGTGTTAGATTTGCTAAACTGAACAGCAGATAAAAAATGTAATTCCGACTTTCTAAACCACGTTAAAGTAACCATAAACTCAATGAAGGGAGATCTTTCGCGGAAGTTCTTCGAGAAGTCCGCAACAACGCCTAGCCAGAAGACGCTGGGACAAACAACTGGCGATATACTTGTCGCGCTTGGGCCGAAAATCGGTAAGAAGAGTATATTCTGCCAGAGCATAAAGCGAAGCCTTGTGAGGTAGTTGGGGTCAGCAGCAAGAAGATGTGGCTTATTTTCGCGCTTTCGGACAGTCGCTGTTTATAAATAATAATTTTTGGCGCAACCATCCAATTGCATCAGGGCATTGAATTGTGTTAGATCACTTCATACAAGACCCTAACGGTACACTACACGATTACAGTACCCTATAGGAGGTAATGTGGTCAGCATTGTGCTCGCCTGAGATCATTACCCTGATTTAATTCTAGTACTCATTCACAGCTGAGTCGACTGGTACCCGACGAGGCAACATTGAAAGCGCGACCTTCTATACGACAGCCTTGTGCTCTTACCACACAACTATCCGCACATCGGTTTTCTAAGGAAAGTTACAGAAAGTGATGCAACTGATGGGCGGTCCAAGAAAAAAGAGCTGACTTGTTGATTCCCAGTGATCAGTATCGAGATAGGAGCTCACGATCGTGTTACGCTGATATATCTGGCATCTGGGTGAGAGATGCCGTTAACTTGCGAGTGGGGGGCCTATGCATGAAAAGCTGGCTTCGTTTGGGTTCGTTGTGCGGAAGTAACTTTTTGCAGCGTATACCTCAAACCAAACGATCCGATCCAATCCGAAGAATATAAGAGAGGGAAAAAGGAACTCCGCCACGAAATCAACAGCAAGGAAGAACGCTGCTGGAAGGAGCTAATCAACGACGTTAATAGAGAATGATGAGGCCTCGGACATAAGCTGGTTACCTAAAAACCCGAAATCGTGCAGACCCTTCTTCCTGTCCACCCCATCCGGCCAGACGCTGTCGATGAAAGAATGACTATCAAAGAATACCCACTCTTCGCTGTAAAGTAACTAGAGGAGGCGGTTTTGTCCATGAAAGACAAAAAAGCAGTGCCAAAATGTAATACAAGCCGAACTGGAAGGTTGTTATACTTATGTTGATAAGCAAAGGTAAAGGCGACCCTGAGGCTCCGTCAGGGTGCCGCCCTCTCAGTATGTTGCACACAACGGGGAAGCTGCTTGAAAAGCTCATCAAGCAAAGACTGACTGACGCAATACGTGCTGCGGAAGACTACTCACCAAGACAGCATGGTTTTAGACTGGGATGACCCACAACTGATGCGATTGAGGAAGCGTTAAAACTGGCAGAGGCACACAATCGCCACTGTCAACGAGTGGTGCTCCTTGTGATGCTGGATGTAAGAAACGTGCAACGTTGCGAGATGGTATCACATGCTTGAGGTGCTGGAAACTATTTTACATTCTTCAGGCTACATATTACAGATATTGACAATTTAAAAGGTCGTATCCTCTATGCAACCCGGGAAAAAATTTCACCGTACACTGGGAATGTTGATGCGGTCAGTAAGCAGATGGATCGCTGAGTATGGATTCTCCATAACTCTGGAGAAAACCGAAGCCATGGAGAGGATTCTCAAAGAACTTCCTATTCAGGCTGGTGAAACCACAGTTTTGCCGAAGTTAGTGGTGAAATACCTCGTCAGAGGCTGCGGCTAGAATCTTCTCAGTCCGCCTTTTACGGTTCCAAAGTATGGGGTGACTTCTTCAGTAAGAAGATGTACTGCAAGTGCTTAGCGTAAGTATAAACACTAAGGGCTCTGCGAGTTGTGTCCGCCTATCGTACCGTCTCGGAGCAGTAATGGTGATAGTAGAAGTTATTCCGATCGCTCTCCATGTTGCCAAACGGTGGTTTATACATCTCAAAAAAGGCGGAGGAAACAAGAAAGCCATCGTTTGTGAAGAGAGAGAGCCCGCACTCTCTGGATATGGCCGCAATGTGGAGAAAGAGAATCGAAGGGTAGATGCACGCATCTCGTCAAAGGCGTTCGGGCATGGTGCAATCGAAAGTACGGTGAGGTTAACTATTATCTAACCCAGTTGCTCAGCGGACCCAGGTATTTTCAGTCTTACCTCCATACAATCTTGAAATCACGGTCGCAAAAGTGGCCATCACGGAAGAGTGTCAAGTGTCTCCGGACACCATAAGTGAGGTCATGGTGCAAAGCGAGAACACGTGGGGCTGAGTGAAATGTTATAGTTAAGGCAAATGCAATTCGTCTCCCAGAAGACATCTCCTATGTTTCAGTATGACATAAATGGAATTTTATATTTGTTACCTAGGGAATATTTGAAATAGCATCTCAGTCAATTCACCTAAAGTATTAAGTTGAAATAACTGTATATATATATATTTGTAAAACAAATTAAAAAAAATTTACCTTTACTCCACAAACGGAGGAGGAACAAACCTCGAATAAACTCTATTTGCTAGAAGGTATTTTTTAAAATGAAAACTTTAATTGAGTCCGAGTATGAACAGTAGCCGGATGGTAATCCAAACCATAGAAATTATTCATTTGAACGAAAAGTTGCTGATGATGAAATTTTGAACTTTTTACACATTTATGGAGGCTAGTTAGAAGGCGCGATAATGGTTGAATTGACCAAGTCTGACTAACCAACGGATATGATATGAACGCCTCTTGCTCCTTTCGCTCCCTACAGTTTATGGTGAGAGTTTACTGGGATCCTTATCTTTTTCGTATGAAGGTGAGCATATACACTAGTGACTACGTTGCATAGTAATTTCTCTGAAATTCATAGGATTAGTGTTTCTAACCGATAAGCTATTGACATTTTTTGAATTTCCCTCAGTGCACATTTGGATAGTTGCACCCTATGTACACGCTGATGGGCTGCAGCAAATGCATCACATGCATTTTGCGACTGCCTGGCTGAACACAATCAGAGCATAACTAGATGTGAAAAATCATCGTCTGGCAACTGGGACATCAGATCCGGAGAGTTTGAAGCTAGACTCGTATGTTAGCCGAATTGTACAATAATGTAATAAATTAGTGGAAGTGTCGCTCTGAATGTAATAATCGCCATTTTTTAACGAATGGTCGGATCAGGGATTTAAAGTTGTGCTGTTGACACGGATCATTTGAAAGGCTTTAGAATAACTTAAGGTTTGTTTAAAACGCTACCAATCTTAACAGAAAAACTTCCCAGAAAACGAATCATTTGTTACAAACAATTCTATGCATAACTGTCTAATGAATGAACTTGCCTAAGTCACATGCATATTTACCCAACAACTCAAAAATGTAACTATAACACTTATGGAAAGAAACCCTTGAACACAACATTAAGCTGGAATCGTGCTGAGGAAATTGTTCATGTACAATTTCGCTTGAATGAGAAAATTTAATGACGTTGGTGGAAAAAACTTTCAGTTGAGATATTTTCATGACATTATTCCAATCAAGGTTCTTGAAACTTACGCATTACTTGCTCTACCACTTATGAACAAGAAGAGAAACGAAAGTTCATAAAACATCTTTCTAATTTAGTACTTCTCTAGGTAATAGGAAGCACTGTTAATAGCTTCAAATGCATTTCTAAGAATGATTCAAAATATTTTTACAAAATGTGGGAGGTGGAAGTAAAGACAAGTCGGAAATTGCTATAGATATGAAAGACTTTGGTGTGCTCTTCTGTAAATACTATAGTGGGCGAAATTTGAAATTGCATGTCAGTAAAAATCTTCAACTCAGAAGCGACCGGTACAGACTGAGTCACCGGGTTTTGCATAAGAACGAAAGACGTTCTCAATTGCAGACTGCAGAAAGCCAATCCGAAGAAGGCTCATGGCCTTAATAACATTACCGGCGAAATGGTCAAAGAGTTATCACCCCTTCCTATCAAGTATCTCATCTAGTTATCCATTAGAATTATTCAGTTCGGTTACTTGCTACGGAGCTGGAAAACATTGCTAATTACAGTGGTCCCAAGACTAACAAGGCAGTTTGCCATTGATAGTGTCAAAGCTTTTCGAGAGCCTCCTCCTGGCAAAAATCTCACCTTTCCTTGCCGACGAAAAAGTAAACCCTCAACATCAATTCGGCTTTTGCAAAAGGCACAACACTACGGAGCAGGTTCATACAATTGTGACGGAAATTAGCCGAGTATTAGGGGAGAAGAAGTATTGTTCTGGTGTTCCTGGACGTAGCACAGAGAGTATGACACGAAGGTCTAGTGTATAGAATTACGAAAATGCTTCCCGCTAATGTTCACTAGATTTTTGAATTCTATCTAATTTGGCGGATCTTTAGAATTCGGTACAAAAGTTTTACCGTGTTTGACCACAAAATCAATGTAATGGCGTAGTGCACTGAAGGTTACTAGGACCGATGGTTAACCTTATCTACATATCAGACATGCCAAATAGCAATAATATCGTCACATCTACGTTTGCGAATGATACTCCATTTCTGGCCACTCATGTCGAATCCCGACTGGCATCCTCCGTCGGCAATGGCATTTAAATCGGATCAATTAAGCCCTGACCACCTGGAAGATTAAAGTCAATAAGTCGAAATGTTTTTATATAACATCCCGACAGAGCGGGAAACCACAACCTGAGAATTGGCGTGGATATTTAAAATGTCATTATCATCTGCAAACGTGAAAGTTATCAGATTAGGATTAGTTGGTAGATCCGAGGTCCTCCTCATCTATGTACAGTGTCGGTCCAAGGCCTGTGTCTTGAGGGTTTCCAGCTTCGATGTTGTAATTGTGAGACGTGAAGCTGCTGTATTTCAGCCTGAATTTGTGCTCCGAGAGAAAAGACTCTAAAATTTCATAAAACTGTACTGGAAGCAGCTAGTTTATTTTAAAAATCGACACTTCGCTCCACACTTTGTCAAAGGCTTGCCCCACATCCAAAAAGACCGCTGAGCAATAGTTTATATTCTCCAGTGCAGTCCTTATCTCAGAGACGATCCTGTGAACTTGTTCGATTGTACCATACTTTTCTCGAACGCGGAACTGGTCCACTAAATGTGGTGATATTTTTAAAAGTAGTAATTTTTCGAACACCTTTGAGAAGAGACTTATAGCCTTGTATGATGCAACCTGCGTTTGGTCCGTCCCACATTTAGTAGTCATTCAAACTTCTGAAATCTTGCAAGCCTTGGGGAAATAGGCGGAACGTAGAATTACATTGAATATGTGAGTCACGTGAGTGATTGCGGTACCCGGAAGTTCATTCAACATTTGGCGCGTGATTAGGGCATTCTTTGAAACAACTTGTTCTCTAAACCTTGACTTTGTTTGACTCTAAATCAGAAGCTTCCCTTCAGCGTAGGAATGGTTCTTGCCCAGCTGCCATCTGCTGATTTCAGTGATTATCCGCATTGAGCAGGTTTCTCTCTCTTCCATAGGGAAAAATCAGTTGATGCAGTAGGTGATAAATTTCGCAAGTAACTTTGAAACTCATATTCTCGCTGATCCTTTAGAGCTTAATGGAGCGGTCGACTTTTTCTGTTCAGTTGTGTTTTAGGTCTTTTTTTCCCAGAAGATTAGCGATACATAGGCTTCGGGTAGAAAGCTGTGCGACCACGGTCATTATTCCGTTGAATTCACCTCTTGCTTTCAAGGGAGTGTTGATTTGCTGATGATTGTTTATATACTTACGGAAATTCAACCAGTTTGTTGATTTGGTTGCTAATTTTCTACTTGCATCGCTTGTTATAGGAGGCGCGCTTGCAAGTGCGAGGGTGTTCTGAAAACAGCTCATAGCACGACTCGTTCGTTATCAACTCTCGCCTTACATTTTTAATAACACCAACGTCAATCATGCCCGGGATTTGGCGTCGATCTGCTGACCAATAAGTGGGCTGTCCAGATAAGATAATGTCAAGGCTAGTGTCTCGAGTTAGCACGCCTCATAGCTACCTTCCTTGGAAGTGATTAGTCTGAATCCCCAATGAATGAATTTAGGATTAAAATCCCCAGCGGCAAAAAACTGTTCCCCAGTGTGTAAAAAACTCTTCGAATGTCTGAGAAGTCAGTTTAAACTTTGGAGGACAATAGACGGCAGTCATGGTTACCTCGCTGGCCCATTCCAGTAATCGGATTGAACACCCTTTTAGGTAGTCTTTGTAGATAATGCTTAATGTGGAATCTAATAAATATTCCGTTACCGCCGGAAAACTGCGGATTTTCTTCGGGTCTGGAAGAAGTTTCAAATCAGATGCCATCAGATGCAATCACTTGCCCTTGCATTTCATGTTCACGTACTCGAGAAGGATGATCAGGCCCGAGTTTGCAATGGGACTCATCTGAAGTGATTCTTGCCCCGAAACTTACCGGAGGGTATATTATATCATCGGAACTTGGACGGCCGTCTGAAGTACATCTATATGGTTGCTATTTACCCCTTAGTGGGGTATAATGCGTTAACCACACCTACGTATCATCGTTCGCGTTTACCTGAAATGCCCTTCGTCCCCCCCCCCCCACCACTTCCCGAGACGCTCGCACTGCTCCTCTACTGTTCTGCCCCTAGTGCTCTTGTGGCGACCCACTCATCGGTCATCCTGGGAGAGTGGATTCCGCTGCATGACATAGCCTGCAATGCAATCGTCGCCCTTCCGTAATGTGTCACTTCGGTCTTTGGATCACATCGCGTACGAGTGCCGGGCATGTGCGCCGAAATATGCTCCAGAAGGATTCTTGGAGGATGTGCTGTTGGCCTGATTATTTTCGGTTGGATCCTTTGTGGAAGTTTCACAGTGGGCGCCGCCTAATGGAGAGTCACAACAAAGTGGAATATTTTCCATGGAAAAATACATATATACACCAATTCTCATGGCGATCGGTTGAACGGTTTCGGAGTTGGCACAAACGGATATGTCAAACGTAAAACGGATATGTTTATGTGAGACGAACCTTATTAAAATTTAGTTACTGTCTATCTGCCTGTCCGTCTGTCTATCTATCGCACCCATTTCTCCGGAAACGGTTACCCCTATTCATCGTAATTTGGTTGGAAAGTGGGAACTATGAATATCCTTGCATGCATGCAAAATCATTCTATGTTGAGCTTAAGGGGAAGGGTCCCATACATACATGTAAAAGGGAGGTGTACATTTTTTTCACCGAATATAGCCATGTGGGATATCAAATGATTAGTACTTTTCGAAGCAAATATTAGACTGGTTGTAAAAGGGGTGAGAACGTAGGTCCGAAAAAGTTCAATTATTTCAACGACCCGAAGTACCGAGCTTCCGATTTTCGTCTTATTTTCTAATTAGTTAACCCGCGTTCTCAAAAATATGCATTATCATGTTTAATGTGACCTGACAAACAATTGGTTCGCGAAGCTAAAGCCAATGACGCTACACTCTTCAAATCTACCCAACTGCTGGCCTAGGCTAATCTAGGCTGGTATTATCGATATAATGGGGAAAATAACCAATCTAGATCGAACAGACGGCGCGAAGTTTTGGACTACACATTAATGAAGACAAGACGAACCATATGCTAGCAACTGAAGAAGTGGAAGGAACACTTCATCCCGATTTGTAACCGTATTGCGTCCGGTGAAGTTCTTCCTCTTGTGGATGAAATGGCTAGTCACCGTAACGGATACGCACTGTTCTTCAAAACAGAAGGGTAATCAACTGGGCTTTCAATATACCCAAATGAGTAAAACCGCTGAGCTTGATGGTTTTCCCGCAGTGGTATTCATGGCTCACCGGTAGATTTTTGTAGATCTTCTACTCCCACTCATACGGAAATCTTAGGATCGACACTTTTCCAAGGAAGTGGAAGAAGGGGATGATCGTAAAGAAGGGCACTCGTTTTGAGTGTGACAACTGGAGAGTTATCTACGCGGTCCCTGCCGTCGTAAATATAATGACTTAAAGAACCCTTAAACGCATAAAAAAGATCGATCGTCCTGCGTTCTTAATGCTGTTTTGTCCGGAGGATGTGGAGGAGGACAGACGATGACGATGACGCTTCGACTATAGTGTTGAACCAATTGTTTGCTCTCTCCCCGAATCATTGGGATTGGCCAACTGGCACTGGATTTGAAAAGATAGGCAAAGTTGGACTGATGGTAAACGCCAACACAACCAACGATATCAATCTGGCAGCTCATCGCTTTCTACCTGTCTGCATTAATGAGCCGAACATCAAAGGCGTTGATTAATTTGTATATCCAGAAAGCGTAGTTTCTGTTGCGGTGGCATCGGTCGCTGGACGCATTAACAGCGCTAAATTTACTTTCGCCGTCTTGTCTAAAATCTGAAAATGTAATTATCTCAACACCAAGTTCAGCTTGAGATTATTCTGTGCTAGTGCTTTTCCTGTGTTACTAAGTGAGAGTAGCACAAGGAAAGTGACCTCCACTGTTACTTGAAAACTGCAAGCATTTATGAACACCTGTCTGCGACATATCATTGGGACATTGACACGCTAGGGAGCCAGTTACTCGTGATCGATATGATGAGAAGGCGTAAGTGGCAATGATTAGATCATTAATTAAGGAGGGGTGAAAATTGCATTACTGGCTTCACCATGTAGTGGTATCTACTCTCCCAATGATACCAACGGGGCGCTTGACGCACAACAGTGGATAAGGAGTGCGGGCATCTTGGGAAGTTGTAGAGGGAGCTGAAACGAATTTGACGTAATCGAGATGGCGATCGCATCGCATATAACAAAGCAATCTTCGAGTGGATGCGGCTCAATAGGCTGCGATTGGTGAATTCTCTAATTAGCATGAGTGGGTGCTTCGAGTGCAATGGAGTACTACGGTCTAAGTACTCATACAGAATCGTAGGCCTTGGTTTAGATAGAGTGATGGTGTAAGGCAGCACGACAGACAGTTGTCAGAAACATCGCATTAGTATATTTCGGTGCAAAACAGGGATGTTTGGAATTCCGTGATAAGCCAGGTATTGACTGGACACCGGTTATCGTGCCGTTATTGATGGTGATGAAAATACAATCCTCTTAGATTTTTAATAGATTTCTTATGATTTTTCATATTTTGCTTGTTTTATATTTAATTAGTAAAAAAATAACCCCTATAAAGTTAAGGAAACTTAACAGTAACACAATATTCAATTCTGTCAAAACTTTTACATCAATGGGTGCCATATTTTTGTGTTGAATATATGGGACGGTAACGTTTTTAAACTTTTTTTTGTCATTGATTTTCTAAATTAAGAGCTTTTCAAGAATACTGTGGAAGAATTTGATATGAATTGAAGAAAAACTAAGGATCGTACAACGGTTTAAGCAGCCGTGTCTCACACATGACTTAGTGCGGACTCGTGGTTCGAATGGCAAAAAACTACAGCTGCTAAAACATTGGATTCATTCAAACACACGCTTACCAAGGATGCTTTGGATGCCATCCAGCCTATCTTCGAACCAACTTATTTGGAAAATCTCACCAAAGCACTTGCATGGAACTTTTACTGGGATTGCAGTTTATGTGGCAGCCTTAATAGAACGCATGAGAATCCGATACAAAACACTTATGAACGTTTTATTCCAAATTTTTCTGCAAAAATCACGTTTTTCGCTTTAAATTAAGTAAAAAATTGAAATTTTGAAAAACTATTCGAGCGTAACCCAGGGAAAGGACCATATAATCTTCTTTTTCTTCAGCCTTTGTCCCGTTCACAAGCGGGGTCGGCTCGGGAAGGAACCATATAATGAAAGAACTCTAATTTTTTGATTTCAGATAAACCAGCGTCGAGCTACAAGTGGGACAGCAATTCTATTTGTTTCGCAGACGCTTCCGAATAATTGCTGCCATTGCATTATTTTCTTAATATTTCCTCATTTTTACAGCATTGGTTCAACTGGGTCATCAAAAAAAAAATCACAAAATTGCGTCATCTTTTGTATAAATTAACGTTCTCCCAGCCCAAAAAGTGGGTTCCATGTCTTTGTGAAAGGTAGCCATTCTTTTTAAATCGGTTTACTTTCTGTCTGTTTGGCACACCAACTATCTGAGAAACGGTTACTCCTGTTGATACGAAATTTGATAGAAAGGTGTCACCTATGAATCCCATTGCATGCAGTAGGTAACATAGTCCCACGTTGAGTTTAACGGGGTTTTCATACATGCAAGAGGGGGTGTACAATTTTTTTTACTGGGTATAATCGCGTGTGTCCGGATAGCTAAGTGGTTAGAGCTCAAGGCTGTCGTACGGAAGGTGGCGGTTCAAATCTCGCTGGCGGCAGTGGGATTTGTATCGTGATTTGACGTCGGATACTAGTCGACTCAGCTGTGAATGAGTACCTGAGTTAAATCAGGGTAATAATGTCGGGCGAGCGTAATGCTGACCACATTGCCTCCTGCAGTGTCCTGTAGGGTACCGTTACGGTCTTGAATGCAGTGCTCTGACACACTTCAAGGCCCTGATCCAATATGGATTGTTGTGCCAAAGATTATTATTATTATAATCGCGTGGCATATCAAGTGGAAAGCCTCGGTTTTTTCGAAATTGGTCTTAATTTTGACAATTGTTGAAAAAGCGGGGAATGTGGAGGTCAAAAGTGACCATATCTATCACGGACTTATTCTCAGGGGCTACTCAACGAAAAATTCGCGAAGCTGTCCCTATACGGCGCCCGGGCCTTGAAATACAATCCATGCTGGTATCTACTTAAATTAATGCATAATATACTTGTATTATTATGTTTTTTGGAATTAGAGAGTTCTCTTAGAGAGTTCTCTTAAGTTTATCGAAGAATCATAAAAACTTTCAGTAATGTAGATTATGGTATGGGGCATGAAAATCGTGATATTAGTGACAAAGTTTCAGCAGCTCAAAGTTGCCTCTTTTGTGTAAGTTTACTGCAACCTAAAACACTGAATATCCATATCACACAGATTAGAATAGTTCGACATGCTAAATGCATATACATTAAGAGCTACGTACAAATGGAAGCCTTCTGTACTCAAATACACTTACAAAAGAAATACATAAAATCGTTCATACCTGAAGCATTAAGCTTCCGGGTCTCAACTTGTTGTATCTGTTCTAGGTGAACATCTTCTCACTTGCTAATAATGTTGAATCTCTTGTGTGAAGCATATGAAAGTGACTATCGACACAACACTTTCCAAAGCTAAATTTTGTGAAGATTTTTGAACGCATTCTTGACAACCATATTCGCGAAATCGTTCAAATACCCGTAAATCAAGCCGGATTTGCTAAGAATTGCGGAACTACTGACCTCTCCAGACTCCTCTTTGTTGCTATTATGGACGCTGTCACACGGACAATCCAACGTCCATCGCCCTATAAATTGCTTTATGCAGATGATGTTTTCCTAGCGTCTAATAGCAAAAATGATCTTGAGCAGCTTGTCCAAAAATGGAATGATCACCTCATCCGACACGGTTTCAGATTCAATCTGAATAAAACTGATTTTTTAACGACCGATCCTCATGAAACAGACACAATCACTGTCAATAGCATTGACTTGCTCAGAACTGAGCGATTTAAATATCTGGGGTCAATGCTATCAGCCAATGGAGAATTGCGTTATGAAATTATTTAACCCATTAGCGTAACCTGAACAAAGTCGCGTTCCATAACTTGTGTTCTTTGTGATCGACGTATCAACGAATGTCTCAAATCTAAAATTTACCATAATGTCGTCCGTCTTGTCGCTCTCTATGGTCCTGACTGCTGGCCGACTATAAAAGACAATGAACGGCGTCTTGCGATAATGGAGACCAAGATGTTGCGTTTTACTAGTCGCGTGACACGCTTTGCTCGCATCCGAAATGAGGATATCGGCAATCGATATAGGGTTGCATCGATCGTGGCAAAATTGCTAGAGAGACGTCTTCGATGTTATGGTCACTTAATTCGCGCTAACGTGGGTGGCAAGATTGGTCTGAACATCGAGGTCGATGGTAAGCAACCAAAAGGCCGGCCGAAAAACTGTTGGCTTGATACGCTGGATTGGGATTTGAAAACCCCGCGATTGCATCCAAATCAAGCTTTTGATAAAACAAAATGACGCAATGCTTATGAACGGGACAAAGGCTGGAGAAAAAAAAGAAGAAAAATAATGTGTAATTGAATGTTAAACTATGTGTAAGTGAAACGGGTGACTCCTCACATAAGAAAACACAAAACCTTTCATAACTGAAGCGTTCAACTTTCGGTTTCCCGTTTTATTTTTTTATGTAGCAATTTGATTCAACTATAGTATTTCACACCATTTCGTTTGTTTTTTTGTGTTTAATTAGCCACTTTCACTTGCTACACTTCTATTACATATTTTTATAATATATTGAGTTGAGGAAAAAGAAATGTCGTATTTTGTCAATATCGCATCGGGTCATACTATACGGCGATTTGAAGACGACAATCTGCGCTACAAGTGCCTCTTTGACAGTGTTGCGATCGTACGTTTCAGTCTCAAGTTATAGCGCGTCAAAGATTAAGTCCACCAAGCAAGAAATTCGTCATATTTTACGTTTTTACTATCTGAGAGGTAAAAATGTAATCATCCAAGTAGACCGGTATGTGAGCACTCGCTCGATTGGCCAAGAACTGGACATAGACCATAAAATCGTTTGGAACCATTTGCAGAAGATTGGATTCCAAAAGAAGCTGAATGTTTGGATGCGATAAGAGTTGACGCGAAAAAATTTCTTGGACCGAATCAACGCCTGCGATGCACTGCTGAAACGGAACGAATTCAACCCATTTTCGAAGTGGATGGTGACTGGTGATGAAAAGTGGATCATGTACGATGATCTCAAACGAAAAAGATCGTGGTTGAAGCGCGGCGAGCCGACCGATACCATCGTCAAGCCCGGATTGAGGGTCAAGAAGGTTTTACTGTGTGTTTGGTGGGATTGGAAGGGAATCATCCACTATGAGCTGCTCAACTATGGCCAGACCCTCAATTTGGTCCTCTACTGTGAGCAACTCGACCGTTTGAGCAGGCGATTGACCAGAACCGGCCAGAATTGGTCAATAGGAATGGTGTCGTGTTCCACCAGGACAACGCTCGACCTCACACATCTTTGATGACCCACCAGAAGCGACTGGTGCTCCGATGGGATGTCCTATTGCACCTACCGTATAGTCGGGAGCTGGCACCAAGTGATCACCATCTCTTCCGATCCATGCAAAACGCTCTTAATTTTATTAAGTTGGCCCCAAAAGAGAATTGCGAAAACTGGCTGTCTGTTTTTTTTTGCAAATTGGGGGGGGGGGGGGGGCGGTTTATAAGGGGGGGGATAATGAAGTTGCCTTCTAAATGGCAACAAGTTTGGGAACAAAACAGCGCATATTTGACTTAAATCGGATAATTATAAGCATGTTAAATAAAGCGTCAAATTTGCATCACAAATACGACATTTCTTTATCCCGAACCCAATATATACAATTTCATTTCTTTTCTTTTTCGAGTTCGTTTCAGCAAATAAATCCTTAGTGTCAAATTTATAACGAGGAAATTTTATTTCCTTGGTTCCCTCCTTAATTTTCTTTCATATTTACTTATGTGATAAACAGGATATTGCATTTTACCACGACTTCCCAGGTTCAATCACAAAGGCAAGACTTGATGCAACAGAACTAGAGTGAACGCAAACACATCTACTAAGAAGCTTGTCGTATCTTTGTTACAAAAGCCAAAGTGGTGATGATTTTTCTTTTTATTGATTTAAACTTCTCAATAGCAGTTTCTCAAATAATTTTGCCATAGCTAAAAATAGTGAATCGATTGACATGAAAGAACTCAAGTTGAACATTTCGACTTTAGATACTTCCAATCGCCAGGAGAAATATCTGACACTTAACACATCGGGGATTGTGGGAAAACACTTCATCAAAATCTTTTTCGGGCAACTATTCCAATACTTCCTCGGGTATTTTTAAGATTCGATTAGATTTTTTCAGCTCTTTCGAACTTACTTTCTCAGTGTGAACTGATATTTTGAATTAGAAGGGATTATTCCACTTTTGGCTAATACGGTTTCTTCTAGGAAAGACACAATTCATTAGACTTCCTCAATTCTGCCCTGGAGGTTCTTGTCCCCGTTTAAAAATTAAATTCGTAAATATGACCTGAAGGCGAATTATAACAAGAGCGAAATCGATTAGTTCGGGCCTAAATTGACCCGAATAAACTTATTGCTTTTGTCAATTGAGGGAGTTATGAGTTCGTATTATGTTGATGACCGACTGCACCAATTGGGCAAAGTATTTCTCAGACTTTTATTATATTCTTTTTGGGCAAAAGGTGTTAGTTTTTTTAAGAAAAAACTTTTCGTTGGTTTGTTAACGTATTATACAGTATTCTAAATTTTGTTTTAATATGAAATGTGGGCGAATATGAAGAACTATATATTCATCAAATTCAGAAAAACCTCTCAAGAATCCAATTTTCGCTAAACTAGGATACTTATTTGAAATGTGAAGATCCGATTACTTCAAATTGCGAAAGTAGCTATAATATTATCTAGGTGTCAAAATGTTACTCCTACTGAAACGAAATTTGGTAGAAAAGTGGAACTCCTGAATCCCCTTGCATGCAGTGAGTAACATAGATTCACGTTGAGCTTAAGCAAGGAGTCCCTATACACACAAAGGGGAGGGGGTGTACATTTTGTTCACCAAATATGGTCAGCAGGTATTAATTTTAATAGTGTTTGCAAGGGGGGGAGTACGTGGGTCCGAAAATGGTTGGTAACTTCAGGGACCCGTTCTCAGAAACAACCCTGCCCAAATATCTGAAAAGAAATATAGTGGTCCATGCCCATATTATCTAGGTGTCAAAATGCTCTCCATATCGATACCGGTTTAAATAAAGTTGATAATAGTATATTACTATATCTATTATAACTATATTTTTAGAAATTGCCTGATAAGCCACCTTAAGTTTATCCTAGAATCATCAACTTTCGCAGTAATATAGAGCATGATGCTACCAAGTAGTGTACATCGCACTGTTACTAACAGAGTTATAATAGGTCAAAGTTGTCACTTTTGTACAAATTTCTTGCATTCTAAAACTTTGAATACTAAATTTAATGGTCTGATAAACTGAATGCACAAATATTACGAGCTAAGTACAAAGGGAACGAATGGCCATTTAAATATGTTTATATTAGCGACTTGTTGTAAGTAAAGCGAGAGTTTGGTAATAGGTGATCTGGAAGCCCTGACGGACTGCGATAATTCTTTATTCTAGTATGAGATGGGGAAAAACGGCTTTGGATGGATGGATATCACGACAATGGTGAAGAGTTTGTGGACTTTTACCGTATTGTTCTTTTCCATAGTCGGGACGAGCAGAGTAGGACTAAAGACGAATACCATCAAGAACAGCCATAATAAAAGATCGAAAATGTCAATACCTGGGCCGTACTCACAAACATGCCGGAATTATAGGGCGAAATAATATTTTACTAAATTCCAAGCCGACACAATTTAAACAGATAGATATTTAAATCACTCAGTTTTGGATAGGTCACTATCACTTTTGCAACCTACTACCTCACAGGTAGATACTGCTAGATGCGAGGGTCTATGATGTTTATGAATAAGCTTGCCCAATACATTCACAAGCCCGGGACCATTGAGTGTAAATACTACATATTAGATATACTGCACTAAATGCTACGTATTGATAAGTATGATCCCTTTTGCCTATGCTTGCCACGCTGCGCGCTGTACACATTACGTGCTGCTTAAATCTTAGAGCCGTGTATATTGCCTCCTCCACAAGAGATCTAAACTGCAATTAGAGTTTAAAGTTATTCTTTGTAAAACTGATTGAAGTCTTCTCACACAGACTCTGGCGACCAGAGTTTTTGAGTTATTGAGCTACTATACAATGGATTGAAGCGCAATATCATCTTCGTCGCTAGTGGTGGTTTTTATTAGGCAAGTACCGATATTTCGGGAACAACTTATTCTCATTTTCACTGCCGAGAGTCTACTTGTAATTGCTACCCGTAGACGCTCGACACTGAAGAAGGAAACAAGTTGTTCCCGAAATATTGGTATTTCAAAAATATTGACTGGCAGTTTCGTCCAGGACAGAGACAACCCATGAGACCTTATTTTTGACCTGGAAGCAGCGTGATTGAAAATAGCAACATTTTTTCTATTTTCCAAACACTCATTTACACAAATAATTTGATCTGGAAAGCACTATATTGATAATAGTCAACCTCATACGCTTTACACTGAATACAAAAGAGAGCTGGGGAGAACTGGATTCTTCATAAATGGAACTTTAATATTTCACTTGGACATCAATTATTTTCGTCAATTGTCACGTCAGCGTCTTACTTGCATGGCTTAAGATACTGTAAATTTGCGCGAAATTGATAAGTTTGAACTGCTCTAACTTTGACACTAGCCGAATTTTTACGAAACGCAGTATTATGCGTGATACTGTCCTCTATGTGGCTGTAAAATTCAGTATTCCTAGGAGGGGTTGTCAACCAATTTAAAAAAGTTCATAATATACTGTCATATTAGTAAGTTTATCTAGGCAGTAATAGGAATGGGGCATATTTTGAGGCCTTGATTTCATTTAAGCGCAACATTTTGACATTTTGTTTTCAAATTTGGTTGGCTGCGAAGACTGATTTTTCCAATGCTTTTTCAGTGAAGTTGAGAGATATTGCAATGAAAGAAACATTGTCTTCAAAGTTTGGCTGGTTTTGGTCAATGCATCAAGCTTTCTCGTTTTTTGATTTGCACTCTTTAGAAGTTCAACCTTTAATGGCGTGTCAAGTAATTTACGGATGAAGGGCTGTATAAATCAAAGAGCAGACAAAGAGCAAATATCCGAACTCCGAACCGCATTTCGTACTCTTGGGAACTAGTTCGAAGATATACAACCCCTTCCTAAATCGCGGCAAAGTATTCATCATCAAAGACCCAATAACCGGTATCCAGACTAGGCCTGCCTTCAAAAGGAACACTGGATAGGAGAAATTTTCAACGGGTCCAAGTTGTAGTCGCCTATCTTTATTGTTTTCGATTGACCAGTGCGATCCGATGTTGTTGATTCTTGGCAAAGTATTGCAGGAAAGAATTGAAATTTTGGTATGAAAAAAACGGTGCATAAAATGCATGGAAAATTTTCATTAAACATTTTTTGCTTGGAACTGACCATTTAACCGATTTTTGTGGTTATCTGGACAGAAAATTTCACACCGAGTACATTTGTATTTAGTGTAACTGTATTTTGTTTGTAATTAAAAGTGAAAAATATCTTTATATTCAAAAGGTAACTTTTCGAACAATTTTGGAAGTGAATGAATAAATTCGAATTCAAAAGGTAACGAACCGATTATTATGAAATCTGGAAGCATGGTTCCCAATCAAATTACGAAGAATATGAACCAACCTTTGGGTTGATATCGTATTTTTATGGGTCTTTTTAAGGTTTTGTGTGAAACGAAACCTTATTAAAATCAGGTCAATATCTACCTGTGCGTCTGTCTGTCTGTCATACCTGATTTACTCGGAAACGGCTGAATCTATTTTCACAAAATTTGGTGAGAGCATGCGGTCTGTGTGTCCATTTACATGCAGCAAGTGGCATCTGTTTTGTTGGGATTAAGGGGGGGGGGGCTCCTCATATTTGCGAAAGGGGGCTGTACATTTTTTTCACTAAATAGACTCACGTGGGGTATCAAATGAAAAGGCTTGATTAGTACTTTTCAAAACTGGTCTTGGTTTTGAGTGAAGACTCAAAATATGTGCCACAAAAAATGAAGCAGGTCATATTTTCGGAACTAATCCAACCAAAAAGTGTGAAAAAAATCACAATGGTTGCACAAAATACATCCCATTCCGATATCTGCATAAATAAAGTTAATAATAGTATATCAAGGAGTTCAAGGTTTGGTAGCAATATAGGGGACACAAGTGTTGAAAGGCATATATAATATAATAGTATACGGTAATATACAATGTTTGTTTCTTTGTTAGTATTAATATGTACATATTTATATCTTAAAGTTTGGCAATATATGAAGTATTTTGCAAGAGGAATGGAAAAATGTGAAGAGAGAGTTCCTCACATAAAATCTTTATACTCGAAACGCCCAGCTTACGGTATTCTGACTTTGTTTTCAAAAATAAAAGTAATTTTTTTCAATTTTAATTTTAATTATTTTTACCTGTATTGAGGTTCATATTCATAGAAAATAAATAGGTAATCCAGAATTTAAACCTTTTTGATTACGGATTAAAATTAGAGTAGTTATATGTTCCGCAGTTGGAGAAGTTTAGTTATAACTTTTAGCGGACTAATGCAGTGTGATTATTATTTGTGCAAAAATTTATATTCCAAAACATTCTCAAAATTTGTTCGAAATATGACTAATATAATGTCCAAATTGCATTCAATTATCTTCACTAAAAAAATTTCAAACAGTAAGAACAGGTTTCCCCCCTTAAACTCCATTCCACTGATTGTGTGGAAATTCATAGTGTGTCCATCAAATTTCATTCGAATAGGCAAAACTGTTTCGGAGAAAACTGCGTGTAACACACTCTGACAGACAGTATGCCAATTTTAATAAGGTTTCGTTTTTACATTAAACTTTAAAAGCCCCTCTTTAAGGAGCTATAACGTTGCACCGTCACAAGTTTTAATCGAAATTGCCTCCGTGTCTTCTCCACTCTTCCGTGGGTGCTTTTAAAAACTCTACCTTTACTAAATGTGGCCTACTACTGGAAAACGTTAGAAATCCCAGACGACGAGACATATTCAACTCTCAATGAAATCCAAATATAGACCCAAATTCCTATAAGGCTTCTTTCGCTACTGAGATTTACACTAATAGCAATCCTTATGTCTTAAATAAAACCAATGGTCTACTTCAGGAAGAAGTATCTAACTAACCAACGAGGTATGCGGCTTTCGAAGACAATATTCCAGTCAAATTCTGTAGCAGATGATAAGGCGGCTCCAAAGTTCCTTAGAAGGTTGCATCTTAGAATTCCCTCTTGAGTGTTAGATAAATATTATACATCACATCCTATACACATGATGGGAATATTCGAATTTGATTTTCAGGGACGTTATCGTCCTCCGAACTCATTCCTATTGAGAAAACTGTGTAGCCGACTCAATCTACAGTACTGAGATCGCTGAACTTTGTATGTGGACTTAATATTCCAATGTTGAAATTGTGGATTCGATTCGAGTTTCGATTTATGTAAATGATTGTGAAATGTGAATTACTCGATGGGGACTAGAGTGAAAATATACACCTATTTCAAAATGTTCACTCCTGAAGCACTATTATCTGAATAATTTGAAATGGTCAAAACTATTCAGTGCTAGCCTTTTTGATTGCCATCACGTACCTTTTAACAGACTATTCTGTTACAATCGCACAAATCAAAGAGCAAATGAAAACATTATTGCTACATAGAATGAATTGAAATATTTGAACTCAGATCCTGTGCCTTTTGCACGTGCAATTGTATATTTTACGTCCGGGTGAAATTAAATATCAAATCATTCATGAATTGCATTACGATAAGGATAATCAAAAAAAAATTGGAAAGTTTAGCCGGAGAGAATAACCGCTCCCACCAGGACTCTGATATGCGTGTGCAAAAACACACATTATCTAAATATTTTCTAGCAACAATTAGCCTAGAAACAACTTCACAGTCGAAATGCTACACTTTGGCACATCCGGAATGAAATGGTTTACCCATTCGAGATTATATTCCACAATGTATTGTAGTTCAAATTGAAGTAATTCATTAGAACGACACGAGCAATTAACTTGTTAAGGAGTTTTACCCAATTAACTTGGACTTCTCCAAATATTAAATTTCCTGGGCACCTCAATGAGGAATTTGTATAACAGAGTTGTTTGGAAGGTATATAACCCAAACAAGCGACCGAATCTATCAATCTCTGGGAACGAAAATCGGCCGGGGTAGGGTATATTTAGATGCTTAAGCCTTATAAGTCCGTTCCTTCCTCAAGATCGAAATATGTGTTATTGAACATCCACTCTGACTACGAACATGTGAAAGCAGCGGCTTGCCTGGTATAATAAATGAGCGAATTTCAATATATGAGGCGCAATCAGAGCGAAATTTCTTATTTAATGGGTTGTTAATTATTCAAAGGTAACATTTCTGATAACATTAGCATACTTGATGTAATGTCTATGCTCAATAAAATCAGCGTTTCTTCCACCATGTATTTAATAATTCATATTAAACTGAGAGCAATTGGTTGTATTCCACTATTTTCAGTTTTAGAGAATGATTCGTTTAGTCTGGACACTTCGTTAGGAATAATGTTCAGTATTTGTTTGATGTAATATAGTCTATGGTATTTTCATTAAAAATTAATGGCACAGCGAAAATATCTTAAAAATTCCATGAATGTCAAAGCTACTCACACTTATTCATTCCTGAATTTCAGGGTAAATTTCTAAAGCGGAATTGACTTCCTTTTTTGACCTGAAGTTTGCTATTATGAGTAACGGAATAGACAAAAAACCCGACCACTGGATTTTTGTTTCAAAAATGTCCTTGAAAATACTCCGGAAATTACTGATTTCGAAAGCAAATTTATGAGTGCTCTCTCATTTTTGCACTGCATTTCTTACTAACTCGGAGGAAGAGCTCTCCAAACATAACAAAATATAAACCTTCTTCTCATCTCATATACATTGGAAGAATTTTGTCGAACAATTGCTATCTTTTAATATTGCAACATTTTAATTTAAAAAAATTAAACAATCTGCCTGTAATGAATGCACTAACTAATGACTTCGTTTCCTTTGAGAATCATGCAACCAAATACTCAACACTTTCTACACAGGCACACATTACACAATCACTCGGTACTCACGACTTGCAATAATGACTAATGGCAAAATTTTAATAATTATTCCAAACGGCAGCAACCACTTCATACTGCAATCACTCTTGAACTACACCAAATCCCAACTACGAATTATAAATCCTTTCAATTCATACAGTCCTGCGAATTTTGATACAAGTGCATGTACTCTCGGGAAAGCACTTCAACTGTTTGATTCTCCACGTGTATCGGCGACGAGTTTCGGAACGCTTAACCAACTCGATTAAGGATAACCACGAAAGGCATCACTCTATTTATATTGGAAGTGATCCGGTACCCAGTCCGCACACTCCTGTATATAGTACAACCACTTGTCGGCAATAATACCGTCGATGCTTCCTCCACCCGCTGAGTAATATAGTTGTGGTTGCTTGTTATTGTGGATTATTAATCGAAAGGATGAATAGTCTACTAAAAGGACAACATATATGAGAATCGTGAAAATATGTCAACTATTCGTCAGGAAATAAAACTGGATATGAATCGGAAATGAGAGACGTCGAGATACGTAGACGGAAATAGCCGTTATGAGAGCAAAATTGAATGACCACACGTCTGCCGCCCTTTAGACTTGTAACAGCAATTCCTTTCGTAAGGGCAGACACATGAGAACTATCGTGCACATTACTTAGGAATTCCAAAAGAACTTACACCAATAACACGGAAGTCGTTACCTACCCCCTTCCTATGTAAAAGGTTTTCCGATCTAAAAAATACATGAAAATCTCGATTACATTGTTTCGTTTCTAATTACATTCCCTACTCAACTAAGCTTTCCAGTGCTTTATTCGGAAGTCCATATCCTTTGGTTCGGGTACTGACTCATTGAACATTGGTAACAGGGCCAATGATGTGAATCCTTGGCAAGGGTATATGTTGGTTTGAATATTTTCTGGAAAGCCTGTTTATTAGCAAGGACACTTTTTTTACACTAAACCTTGTATTCAGGGTTTCGTCTGGACATTTATTTAAGGTTTTGTTTTGTAAACAAAATCGGTTCAATGTCTGTCTATCCGCGTTTTTCTTACTGGGGAAAATGCATCATGGAATCACGGAATCTAGGACTCCCTCTCTCTAGGATCTTTTACGGACTAAAACCCATATTTTTTCCACACTCTTCTCGTGGGACGACCGGTCTGATATTGCTTCGCGGAAGTATTCAGTTCTTAGCTGTTCACTCTAAATGAGCAGCTACCGCTTTGCGTGGAGTTAACTGCAGTACCATAACTTCCTTTCTATACTTTCGCTGCGTTTCTGCTTCTTTTAATTACTGGTGGATCCGTTTCGACATTGTTGCTACCGCATCCCATGCTGTAATTGATTACACCTTACCAAATTTTTCACCGTTAAGCGGGTATTTAGCTCCGTTTCAAGTTTTCTCCTTGAGCTTTTAAATCTTGGGTATGTGAAGAAAGCGTATTCTGCATATCCAGCTGTACCTTCAGACGGGGGACAATCGGGCAATTCATCGAGACCGAACCTATATATAACCCGTCCGGTTAAGAACTGATTCAAATCGTAACTCGGCTCACATTGGTTCCGCATAGGCTACCTACTTATGCCTGTAATAAGCCTGTGTATCCACCAGCCATTCTCCGCCTGGTGCCATACAGCCAATGACCTCATACGCTTACTTTGCTTGTTTAGGCTCATACCAACGGAATCATCCCCCCTCCCCTTAAAAATAATTGCCGGCTGTGTTTCGGGCCGCCTATATTTGGAAACATCCTTGCCATTTTTGAGCTGATAGTCGCTGTTTTCTGCCCAGTAAGCTTTAAGTGGGGTTTAAAACTCAACTCAGAGTCGAATGTTACTCACAGGTATTTCAGCAATGGCTAAGAGCTATGAACATGCGCTCCAATGCAATTGGATACTACGACCAGTTCAAGGTCATCTGCGAGTCCGACGACAACGGCTAGCTTAGTTCCATACCAGAAGACCCAGAAGAGACCTCTGCGGAAATCCTGCTGTTACAACTTCGACCCTTCGTCCGAAACATAAACTAGCTTCCGCAAGTAGTCGAAGATTATATTTAATATATATTTTGGCGTTTGTGCTAGGCTTTTCTGGCTAGCTCAAAAACCAGTTTAGTAGCGTCAACCACTGACCAAGCGTTCCGGGAGCCAAATTTCATATTTGATAAATAACCGCCACTACCAATTATTGGATATAGTCGATTATAGATTACCCGTTCGAGGACCTTGCCTATTGTATTCAGAAGACAGATAGGTCTATAGGATGGTATCGGCTTACTTGTCTTCGGGATCAATACAAGCTTTTCTATTTTCCACTCTACGGGGAAGGACCCTTTTTTAGGCAATCTGCAAATACCTGTGTGGACATGCTTGGTACCATTCTATAATAGTTGCCAGTTCTAGTGCCTCGTTGTAGATTCGATCAATGTCGGTTGCTCCGGTATCCCGCACCCTTTTCACTGCGTCCAAGACGTCATGTGTAGTTACTGAAGGGATTTTTCGGCGTTCGTTGGTGTCATTAGAAAGATTCTTTCGGATATTGGGGAAACAATGTCGAATCTGTCTCTCACAATAGTCTAGGGCGCGTAATAGGAGGGCACCTTCTGCCTTTTATTGTCGACTTAACCGACTTGTACGCTCCCCACCATGTATCGGAGTCTGCCTCATCAAACAGCCGCTTCAAGTAATAATTTTTAACTTTTCGTGATGGCCCACTGCAACTTTTTGCGTGCTTGTTTATATTCGAGGTACCTTCGTTCATACTCTGACGTGTCTCTTGGGCGTTGATTCCGCCTTCCGACCTTCAGGCATTCCGTACAACGTTTAGATATTTCAGCGTTCCACCAGTAGTTAGGGTTGCGCTTTCGCCTTGGTATGGACGCGTTACATACTCGGTATATCTGTTGGGACAGTCGCGATGCTTTTTCTATGGCTCCGTGTTCCACTTCAATAAATGTATCCTTATCAAATGGTCTTGATGACTAACCTTTTTCTGGTTTTTTCATGAAATCGTGTTCACAATGCTTCATGGTTTGCTGCAATGCTCGATTATGTCTGCTTCCCAAACGCTTTGATGCAGGCTTTAGTATTGTTTGCAGACAATAGCAACTCTGATTTTCTCTTCATACACTCTCTGTTCTAGCAGGTTCTGGGCGGCTTGGCAGTGATTTAGAATCAGCTAGATGATACCCCACCCCCTGGTCATACCCGTTATATGGTTGCAATCGCGATCTTTGATTTCCCTGCATAGAAGGCAGTGAGGGTTCTTACTGCAGTCCTTCGCCAAATGATTTTCCCCTCCACATCTTCGACGCAGTTTGGATCTATGTATCAGTGGTGCTAATGCAATCCTTCGCCATATGCCATGTAACCGAGAAATTTCACATGCTTCTGTAGAAATTTGCATTTTTCAACGTTTAGAACGAGCCCGCCCTCAAGGAGACGTTGAAAAATACTCTCGAGATGGTCCAAATGCTCAGATTTGGAAGAAGAGGCGACCAAAATATCATCACAGAAGTTTAAGTTTCTAGAGACAGAATGTATGCATCTCTGGAAAGTCTACGGAGCGTTGCACAAGCCAAATGTCATCCGGGTGAACTCGAAGAGTCCGAAAGGTGTGAGATAGCCGTTTTCGGTCTGTCTTCGGGAGCAACAGAGATTTGGTAATACGCCTTGACAAGATCCAAAGGTCGTGAAAATACGGTATATTTGTTAGTGAATGCGGGAAATCATGGGTGAGAGGAATAGGGTACAGGTCGGAAATTGTATGAGCATTCAGACACCTGTAATCTCCGTAAGGTGTTCAATCGCCGTTGGTTTAGGAACCAAATGGAGTGGAGATGACTAACAGCTATTGGAAGGTCTGCAAATACCCTGTTTTATGAGATCGTCAAAATCTTTGAGAAGATAGGAAAAAACTACGAAGTACTTTTAGTAATGATGTTGCTATATTTTCAGAGGAGTGCGCGAATGCAATGGTCTGCAATGGTCTGGAAAGGGTGTCGTTCGCGCAGGCAGGGGTCTATTACGACTTTGTTCTGCAGATCTAACAACAGCATATAGTGACACAGCAAGTCTGCGCTTAAATGGGGGTGCTAATGTCTGCCAAAATGAATCGTCACGAAAACGTCCGGCGCAGTCCGAGACTCACGTTCACCTGCCTGTAGCCGTAAGTACGGATGGGAGAGGAGTTCGCCAGTTCTGCGGTTGATACTGCACCGATACCGAGCTTGGACGGGGCCGCTCAGAGGGTCGAATATTTAAAGGCTACGTGGTACTACGCTTCGGTTAGCGCCTTCGCCGAGACACCCAGTGAGGCTAGTTTTTTATTGCATTGAACTAGCATCCGGTGGTGCATCTAGTCGCTTGAGCTCCGAATTTACGGTGGTACCAGCAAATTTTCGGGCCCGATGAGGGTCCCGGCGTGCGACTACGCGAACGTCTATTCCGGGAAGAAGACCTCGACCGTGACTGCAATCGAGATCTACCTTCCGAACGAAAAATAACTTACGTCGTCGTAAATTTTGACACTGTGTCCACGATTGCTTTCAGGCCACTTTCTTGCGTGCACCTCGTGGACTATATCGGCTATGGCGGACAACACCTCCAATGACCCCAAGTTTCTGCTCTCTGAGAGCCGCTGCAATCAGAGGGGCTTTAATAGCTCTGATCCGACCTTATCCCCACCCAGTTGCCTCATTTCACGAAGCAGCTGGCTGGGAGTACGGTGGCCTAGCGTCAGCTCGTTCAGCAAGTGATTCAGCTTCGCTTCTTCATTCACTGAGAACAGGCGTATGAGCTGTTCTTTTAATTTGCCCTTGTGAATAGTCCTCCAACACGTCCGTGACCAAACCAATTGTCTCCTCGTTGAGACTGATAAGGGCGTGGTTAAAACGCGTGGCGTCTGTTGTCACGTCTGCCAGCGTAAATTGCGCCGCCAATTCGCGGAACTCGATCGTACTCAACAGAATTGTGTCCTATATTATTGCCTATGCTGATGGCGTTTGAACTTTTGAGATGGACTGAAAGGGGGTTTCCCGGTAAATTTTGAAAACATGGTAATATACTACTATTAACTTTATTTGTGCAGATATCCGAACGGGATATATTTTGAGGCCTAGATTTCATATAGATGCATCACTATGATTTTTTTCAGATTTCTCTGTTGGACACGGGGATGTGATTTAATGGCTTTCCAGTTCGATGCATTCTTGTCTTACAGTTGTAATTCCGAAACAACTTCAAAATTGAAGTTCGAATTTCGTTGGTTGTTCATTAGAATCCATTGGTTTTTTTTGCTGTGCCAATAATTTTGTTTTGACTCGGATATGTTTGTTTTCTTGGCCTTATGTGTGTTATCTATATTACGTGGCGATGAATGTTTTAATCTTTTCATTGTATCGTCTAATATGTGTTTAGAAGTAGTGCTCCTCAACCCCCTCTCTCCTAAAGCAAAGTTCCAAAAAAAATTCGATAGCCACAATTACACGATATAACATTCGTGGATATGATAAAAAATACAACAACAGCAGAGGTGAAAATCTTTTCTTTTCACCTGAACTTAAGTACACTCATATAAAAGTATCATTTAGTATCATTTTGTCACATAATTTTTCCGTTTCCGGCTTTGCTGGTAATCACCCGTGGGTGTGTTTATTAGAATCGGTTCACTGTCTCTGTCTGTCTGTCGGATTTACTCGGAAACGGCTAAAACTATTATCAGGAAAATTGATGAGAACTCGTGGTCTGTGAGTCCTTTTAAATCCAACGAGTGGCATCACTTTGTGCTAGGTTTAAGGGAGGGCTACCCATATATGCGAACGAGGGCTGTAAAATGTCTTTTTCGAAGAATATGGTAATGTGGGATGTCATATGAAAGGGATTGATTTGTACTTTTCGAAAATGAGTATATTTCTGATATTGGGTGAAATAGCGGCGCGAGGGTTCAAAATGGGGACCCCAAAAAGTGAAACAGGGCTCGTTCTCAGAAGCCATTCAAATCACAAATCTGTAAAAATGGCAGCGGTGCATCTATGCGAAATCCCCTTCCGATATATGCTCAAATAAAGTTAATAATAGCATATTACCATGATTTTCTTTTTAAATTGCCCAAAAACTTGCCTTAGGTGTACTCTAGGAGTACATAATTTTGTGTCAATATAAAAGAAAATATATGGCATAAATTTGGAAAACTTGATGGGAAGTTATAGAAGGTCTATTTCATGTGAATCTATCGTACTCTAACACATGTCTGACGTCATTGTCATATAAAGTGAACACAAAATATGCGGTAATAAGCAATATTCGTTTCTTTCGGATCACCACAATATTTATTTACGAGTAGAAAAACGATAAAAAAATCGGAAAATTTAGATGTTATCTGATAACCCTAATTGTATAACAACATAGTCATTAATTCATAAGTTTACTTTCATAACTCATAATTTAGCAATTTAGAATCATTAATTCCCAAATCTAGAAGAATATAATTCAAATACCTGCCAGTCTATAGTACATACATATATTTTGTTACGTATTGTACTAATGTCAACGTCATTCTGGAACTTCAATTGCATCGACTTTTGCAATGTCGGCAACGTAAAAAGTGAATGCACTGATGAGACATGACGCTGACAATAGCACCTACATTCAATTCACGTTGTATATAAAATTGCTTTATAGACAATTTCAAACTAACATTTATATCGTTTCGAAAATATTATAATAAGTCGTTTGATAATTTATCGCGAAACAGGTAACAGTTCAAGTGCTGTCTACCTCTTCCATTTATTACACTTAGTTGAAGTATCCCGGTTACAAGTGATGATTGGGTAATTGTCAGTTCGGGGTCTTTATTGTATATAATTTATTTAACTACTTAAAATCTGGACCAAACCTATGACTATGAACGCAATTTAAACTAACCGATTCCCTTACCACAGAGGAGAAAATCTGAAGGAAAAAAATATTTATTACTTGCAGTTGACGGCGAGATCTCCGGCGACGAACCAACTGATTTTGAAATTATTGTGTTTTAAATCAAATTATTATTTTTTCATTTACATTTCCGAAATCTCCTGATCTTTTTGATTTTAGCTCCTAACATTTTCCAGTAGTTTATTCTATACGTAAAAAATATAAATGCAAATAATTAAAAGTTAACCCACTTATAACGCAAAAACATTTGCCATTTTCAGGTTTTTTTTCAGAAAATGACGAAACTTTTCTAAACGATTATTATATCATCTATAAGTATATAGATTGAATAACTTTCAGGGATTTTTTATTGTAAAATATTACAAAGTTGTGTCACAATCATCATCAACGGTGCAACAACCGGTATCCGGTCTAGGCCTGCTTTAATAATAAGGAACTCCAGACATCCCGGTTTTGCGCCGAGGTCCACCAATTCGATATCCCTAAAAGCTGTCTGGCGTCCTGACCTACGCCATCACTCCATTTTAGGTAGGGTCTGCCTCGTCTTCTTTTTCTACCATAGATATTTCCCTTAGAGACTTTCCGGGTGGGATCATCCTCATCCATACGGATTAAGTGACCCGCCCACTGTAACCTATTAAGCTGGATTTTATCCACAACCGGACTGTCATGGTATCGCTCATAGACTTCGTCATTGTATAGGCTACGTACGTCAGTACGGCACTTTGTACGTTGGGTGGACTTAAAGAGGATCGTACCTCTTGAATTTACCTCAGCATCACGACCGGTTTGAAGAGGACGCATGATAGGGCATCCCCTTGTCGTAAACCGTTGTTGGTGTCGAATGGCCTTGAGAGTGATCCTGCTGCTTTTATCTGGGCTCGCACATTGGTCAGGGTCAGCCTAGTCAGTCTTATCAATTTCGTCGGGATACCGAATTCTCTCATGGCCGTGTAGAGTTTTACCCTGGCTATGCTATCGTAGGCGGCTTTAAAATCGATGAACAGATGGTGCAACTGTTGCCCATATTCCAACAGTTTTCCATCGCTTGCCGCATAGAGAAAATGTGATCTGTTGCTGATTTGCCTGGAGTGGAGCCTCTTTGGTATGGGCCAATGATGTGGGCGTATGGGGCTATCCAGGCCAGCAAGATAGTGGAGAATATCTTATAAATGGTACTCAGCAACGTGATACCTCTATAATTGCTGCACTGTGTGATATCTCCCTTTTTATGTATTAGACAGATAATGCCTCGTTGCCAATCGTCAGGCATTGATTCGCTGTCCCACCCCTTGAGCACAAGTTGATGAACCACTTGGTGTAACTGGTCGCCTCTTTATTTAACTAATTCGGCTGTAATTCCATCGGCTCCTGGCGACTTATGATTTTTAAGCCGATGAATTGCACGGGCTGTTTCTCCTATACTTGGTGGTGGCAGAATTTGTCCGTCGTCTTCAGTTGGCGGGACCTACAGCTCGCCGATGTTCTGGTTGTTTAGTAGCTCATCAAAATAGTCAACCCATCCCTCCAATATGCCCATTCTGTCGGAAATAAGATTTCCCTCTTTGTCTTGGCAGGATGAACATCGAGGTGTATAAGGCTTCATCCTGCTGACTTGTTGGTAAAACTTCCGCGCCTGGTGCAGTTGCTCTCTGTACTTTTCTAGTTCACAGACTTGTTGGTTCTCCCAGGCTTCCTTTTTCCGTCTGCGAAGTCGCTTCTCCGCTCGACGGAGTTCGTGATAAGTCTCTGCACGTGCTCGCGTTCTTTGAGAATGCAACATTACTCGGTATGCGGCATTCTTCCGTTCCGTTGTTAGCTTACATTCATCGTCAAACCAGCCGTTCCGACTTTTTTTGCGGCTGGGGCCAAATATGTTTGTAGCCGTATCAATGATAACGTTCTTCAGGTGGTTGCGAAGATCATTTGTTGATGCTTCATCTCCAGGACCTCTGCTGACTGCGGTTATTGCGGCATCCATTTCCCTCTTATAGGTGTCGCGGAGGGTTGTGTTGTGGATGGCTTCAGTATTCACTCTCACCTGATTTTCAGAGAGGATTCTAGGTGGTGTCGTAATTCGAGCTCGGAGCACCATGCCAACGAGATAGTGATCCGAGTCTATATTGGCCCCCCTATATGTTCTGACATTCAACAAGGCTGAGAGGTGGCGGCGTTCAATCAGCACGTGGTCAATTTGGTTTGGTCCGGTCTGGAGAGAACCACGTATGTTTGTGGACCGCTTTCCGCGCAAACCAGGTACTTCCAACAACCATTTCGTGTAATGCTGCTAACTGGATAATGCGCAATCCGTTATCATTGGTATCCTTATGTAAACTGTGGGAGCCACCGTATCGCCTGAATACGGGCTCCGTCCCTACTTCACTGTTGAAATCTCCAAGTATGATTTTGATATCATACTTGGGACAGGCTTCGGGGGTCCGCTCAACTGCCTCGTAGAAGGTATCCTTCTCCGACTCTGCAGTCTCCTCTGTAGAGGCTTATATTTCTAAAATTGCCTCGCAAACGCAGAGTGCATAGCCGTTCACTTATATTTTCAAAGCCGATAACAGCAGATTTCATGTTTTGGCTGACTAAGAAACCTACTCCGAGCACATGGTTTACTGGATGACCGCTATAATATATGGTTTAGCGGCTGTTCTCCAGGAAACCGGTCCCTTTACATCGCATCTCTTGTAACGCTGTTATATCAGCCTTATATTGAGACAGGGTATCGGCTAGCTGCTCAGTAGCATTCGGTGTGTACAGGGAGCGCACGTTCCATGAGAAAATGCGCAAATCGTTAATCCGTTGTCGTTGCCGGGTTCGTCGTTGTAAGATCCTTCCTGTCCGAGGCTCCTTTCGTGGCTTCATAACACCGGTTTTTCGTGTAGGGGTTGTCAGCCCTACCCAACCCCCAACCTGGAGGACCAGTTGGTACATTTGGTCCCGTTTTTAGGCGCGGGACACTCGCCTTCATCCTTCTCTGTTTGCGGTTTTTCATAAAAAAAGAACTCCCAGCGATCACCACGTGGAGGTGGAGTTGGTTTGGTAGTAGAGCTGTTGGTGTTGGTTCCGCAGGCATTCTCCAGGTTTTATGCTCTATCGTAGGTACCAATCCACGTTTCGCCCTGGGACCTATACTACCCTGTGTCACAATAGCGGTCGAAAAAAATTATTTTCATTTGTAAGGTTTTGTGTGAAACAAAACCTTATTAGAATCGAGACGGTGTCTGTCTGTCCGTCTGTCTGTCTGTCTGTCTGTCACACCCGATTTATTCGGAAACGACTAAACCGATTGTCACGAAAATTGGTGAGAGTATGTAATCTGGTGATCCCTTTATATGCAGTAAGTGGCGCCATCTTGTGTTAAGTTTAAGGGGGGGCTCCCCATACATGTGAATGGAGGGTGCAAATTCAATATTTGATATTAGAAGAAACATAGGGGAGTCAGGGTTCAAAATATGACCCACAAAAAGTGTAACAGGTCTCGTTCTCAGAACCTATCCAACCGAAAAATCTGAAAAAAATCACAGTAGTGCATCTCTACGAAATCTAGGCCTCAAATTATATCCGGTTCCGATATCTGCACAAATAAAGTTAATAATAGTATATTTCCACATTTTAGAAATTTTCCCGGCACCCCCCTTATGTTCATCCCAGAAGTACAAAATTTGGCATGCGTATAATGAAGAACATAATGTACAGTTTGGTCAAGTTTGAAGAAAATCCAACTATTATTAACAAAGTTATAGGGGGTGAAACTTTACAATTTTTTGTGAATTTCGTGCATTCTACAACGTGTATGACGTCATCATCACATATCAATTCGTCAATACCACGACGAAATGAGTTCTTATGAATTGGGTCGCAGAGAATTATTTTGTTTTAGTTTTTTAGTTATTTGTCAGCCAGACATGTGTGTATGTAGGTATATAATATATGCGTGCTAATGAACTTTGCGGGTAGTGCCCAATTCAAATAGATATAAGAAGTAAATCGGAAATGTGGATACGATCCATTTATATACGTGCATATATGTGTACAGTATTCGGTAATAGGCAGTTTGTTTGTTTAGGGTGAGCGTGATATCTATGGCTGTAATATGTACGTATGTCTCGTAGTTTGGAAATATTATATATGAAGGATTATGTTGGATTTGTAGCTATATACGGACAGAAAAATGTGCGATGAAGTTTCTTACATAAGATGAACACAAAACCTTTATACCCGAAGCGCGAGCTATCTGTAAGAAAGACTGATTCTAATCAAATTAGCTATAAATTCAGAACTAGTTTTTTAAAAATATAAAGTACAGAATTAGGTTAGGATATTTCTTTTTACTTCTTTTTTCATCAACAAGACACAATTAACTTTGTCGGGCTTTTGACCATTTCCCAAAAACTTACATATTATTTTTCAATTTAATGTATAGTTCGTTAGTTAGTTTATGTATAGTTCGTTATTTATTAGCAAAAACATTTCAGTGCCCACAGTGGCCATAATGTTTAGTCCATTTTTAAGGTTTTGTGTAAAACAAACCGAACCTATTAATATGAATTCACAGTCTGTCTGTCGGTCTATCAGTCCGTCACACGCACTTTTCTCCAAAACGGCTAAACCGATCCAAACGAAATTTGGTGGAAATATGGGAACTATGAAATCTTACACATACGGTGAGTGACATAAATTTACGTGGAGTTTAAAGAGGGTTTTCTCATACATGCAAAGGGGGGATGTGAAAATTTTTTTCATCGAATATAGTCATGTGGGGTATCAAATGAAAGTTCTCGATTAGTACTGACATACGAATCAATATTAGTTTTGACGTGAAGTGTAAAGTGCGCGAGTAAGGGGTCAAAATGTACACACTTAAAGTGAGACAGGACTCACTACCCAACCCAAAAATCCAAAAGGAAGGCGCGCTTATATGAAATCTAGACCTCAAAATATGTCCCATTACGATATCTGCTCAAATAAACTTACTAGTAGCATATTATCAACTTTTAGAAATTGAAAGAAAAACCCCCCTTAAGTTCATCCTAGGAGTACTTAATTTTGCACGGGCATAGAGAACAGAACTTCGCATACGCATGGCAAGTTTCATGGAAATCTACATCTATCTAAAGTTATAGCAGTTCAAACTTATCAATTTAATTCGAATTAACTGCTTCCTAAGCCATGCAAATAAGATGCTGACGTCATAATTAACGAGAATACTTGACATTGAATGAAATATTAAAATACTTCTTTTTAGCCCTTTTTAAGATTTTGTGTAGAACAAAACTTTATTACAATCGGTTTACTGTCTATCTGTCTGTCTGTCCGTCTGCCTGCATGTCTGTCTGTCTGTCCGTCACACGCAATTTTCTCGGAGACTGTAGCAGCGATTGACACCAAATTTGGTGGAAAGGTGGAAAGTATGAACGCTCACGCATACAGTGAGCTACACCCTTTTACGTAGAATTTAAGGGGGTCCCTATGCATGCAAAAGGAGGGTGTACATTTTTTTTCCACTAAATATAGTCATGTGGGGCAACAAATGAAAGGCCACGGTTAGTACTTTCCAAAGCTGGTCCTAATTTTGACATTTGTTGGAAAGACGGGGAGTTCGGGGGGTCCAAAGTAATCATTTATTTAACGGGACCATTCTCACATCTCAACCGAAAAATCTGAAAAAAATGAAGGCTGCCACTGTATGGTGGCTTCGCTCCGGAATACCTTCCATACCGATATCTGTTCAAATAAAGTTAATAATAGTATATTACTATAATTTTTAGTTATTAGCTATAAAACCCCTCTTAAGTTCATCCTAGCACCACAAAAGCAGCAATGTAGGCTATAATATAGAGCTTGATCCTACCAAGTTGGAAATCGCATTATTACTAACAAAGTTATAATAGGTCAAAGTTGTCACTTCTTTGAAATTCAAAATTTTGAATGACAATATCACCCGAAAGCGAATCTTCTCATATAAAATATGTGAATATTACGTGTTACATACTAATGGGCCAAATTCGCACTCATCTTCTTCTTTTTCTTCAGCCTTTTTACCGTTCACAAGCGGGGTCGGCTCGTCGTGATCGGTTTCGCCATTTGGCTCTATCGAATGTCTGATCTGGGTACAATCTTATGGCTGTTAAATCCTCATCCAGCGTATCAAGCCACCGTTGTTTCGGCTTGCCTTTTGGTCGTTTACCATCGACTTGGACATTCAGACCAATCTTGGCCACTGAATTCCCGTTAGCACGAAGTACATGACCATCAAGGATGCCTCTTTCGCAACTTTTCCACGATCGGTGCAACCCCATAACGATCGCGGAAATCCACATTTCGGATGTGATCAAAATGGGTGACGTCACTAGTCGTAACATCTTCGTCTCCATTTCCGCAAGACGTCGTTCATTGTCTTTTATAGTTGGCTAACACTCAGAACCATAGAGAGCGACAGGATGGCCGATACTGCGGTAAATTTTAGATTTAAGACGTTCGTTGATACGTCGATCACAAAGAACACCAATTGTGGAATGCCACTTCATCCAGGTTGCGTTAATGTTTGGCTGATAGCGTTGACCCAAGGTATTTAAATCGCTCAGTTCTGGGCAGATCACTGCCGCTGACAGTGATTGTCCCTGTTTCATGGGGATCGGTCGTCAGAAATTCAGTTTTGTTTAGATTCAACCTGAGACCGTGTTGCATGAGGCGATCATTCCATTTTTGGACAAGTTGCTCGAGAGCATTTTTGCTAGCAGATGCTAGGAAAACATCATTCGCATAAAGCAGTGTGTAGGGAGCAGGACGTTGGATATCCCGTGTGACGGTGTCCATAACAAGAGCAAAGAGAAGTGGTGAGAGGACGCTTCCTTGATGAACACCGACAGAGACACGAAGTGGTTTTGATACAACCGCCATACTTCGAACTTTATTTTTCTTCTCTTTTTCCATATTGGAACAGTAGTACGTTCTTCCCAGTCAGATGGTGTTCTTCCCTCCGATTAAAGAATTCACTGAGCCTCAGTGTTGGATCCCAGCTCTTCGCTTTCGAGAGCTTAGATGCGATGTCGTCAGGTCCTGTGGCTTTTCTCGATTTCATTCGTTTTATTACTTCATCGACTTCAATTGCGCTGGCATTTAAGTCCATGAGGGTTTAACGTGAGCACCTCTCTTGCCACGGTCTTGTCCCACTGTCTTCTTAAGAAACGGATTGATTTTCTGACCACAATCAGAGCCCTGGAACAACGGTACCAGTCTATACCAAGTGCATGGCTTAGCATTCATACTGGTCGATGCAAGAATCACCTAAATCTCTACCGAACTAAGGAGTACGGCACCCGTGTTGAAACGCAATACCACGCTGATGCCCGAAGGTCTCTTCTCGCTTGAGCATAACCAACAACCCCCATGAACCTCCCAATAGGGGGCCTACCGCAAATAACCGAGCTGTACTCATATACAACGGGAGGTCACCCGAAGTATGAGAGTCCTGGGACTATCCCGGTTCTCATGGCACCAGTATACCCCTGGTAAAGTTTCGTGGCCAATTACCACTTCAGATTAGTCCCCGTGCAGACTCGGGTCTGATCGCCCTGATTAGGCATTTGGAGCATTCACCTACTGCATCACGGCCGGCAAACCAAAGTGAGTACAGCGCCCCCCGGTGTCACCACTATGGAGGTTCTCCTCGGCCACTTGGTTTTGGTTTGGCCGACAGGGTTGCCGCCCCGTCTTCCTCACCGCCACCTCTGAGCACCAGTTGCGCTGACAGGTGGAACTGGTCCAAATGTCGGGAATGATTGTAGAAATGGAGGATGAGCAAATTCTTCCGTTGAAATCTGTTCGAAGTATTCTCGCCATCTATCTGTTACGACTCGATGGTTGGTAAGCAAAGTACAGTTCTTGTCATTAACGCAAAAGAAGTGTTTGACATCCTGTGTACGTTCATTACGACTTTTAGCAAGTCGATACAGATCTCTCTCGCCATCCCGAGTGTCCAGTTTATCGTAAAGTTTTTTGTAATGGTTCGCTCGGGTGACAGCGACCGCTTTCTATGCTTCCCGGTTGGCATTCTTATACATTTGCCGATTAGCAGGCGTTTTATCGTCGAGAAATTTGTGGTAGAGGGTTTTCTTTTCACGGACCTTCATTTCAACATCATCATTCCAAAGCCAAGTATCTCGGTTGATGTACCGCTTACCCGGCTTGGTGACCCCGAGGGTTGCAGAGGCCGCTTTGTGAATCTTGTCTTTCATTTGGTTCCATGATTCTTCTACATTCATAATGGTCGGCAATCGTATGAGTGAGATGGTTTCTTCTTTCTTCTTTCCAAATCGCCACCATTTAATGCGCGGCGGGTCAGTGCGTTCCTCACGTTGTTTTATCGGTGGCTTAATTCGCAGGACGGCAATCAACGGCCGATGTTGAGGTGCGATGATCTCATAGGAAACGACTTTGTAATCAGTGACAGTGGTAAAATGTCGGCGTCTTATTAGAATATAGTCGATCCACACTCATATGTCTTTATAAAAGAAATACACAAAACCTTTCATACCTGAAGCGTCCAGCTTCCGGTTTCTCGACTTGTTTGTATCTGTTGTAGGCTAACTACGTCACATTTGTGAATAATATTGAACTTCTAGTGTGATGCCTGTAAGGTTGCCTATTATCAACACAGTCACATATTTTTTTTCTGTAAAGATAGCGCACAGTTGAATATTCAACTATGTACACGCAGAACTCATCGTTCGTCACATAGGGAAACACAAAACCTTTTGTATCTGAAGCTGAAGCTGTTAGATTATAAGATTGTTTTTGATTCATTTTTCTCAATCTACATTATTACTGTTCGATATTTGTTTTAAATAAAAATGATTTTGAAAGCGAAAACGAAAACATTTTAGTCAAATAAAAGAAGTACTTTTTGAGCTACCTTGCACAGTAATTGGGAAAACATTGCAACCATTTAGCGATCCCCTCCCATGCTGTAATCCCCCAGCTTCCTCGAAAAGGTGGGTATATACCCGTGCAGTAATTATATGCCTATATATCTATACGTAATAAAGATACGAGAATGTCGGTAGTCTCTCTACAGAAGCACGGATACTTCGAGGGCTATAATTTCAAAATTATTTCGAATTTCAATTTAAAACTTTCAGAAAAAAATTTTGAGTTTCCTGAACTGGTTACACGTATCTTGTAGATATCAAAAACTTTTTAGCAGCTTGCCTAAAAGAATGTTAGAAATAATAGAAAATAAAGCATTGACATTTGTGCTTTTCAAATGAAAGAGGATTTCTCGGAACTTGGCTGCATGCTTGAGTGTTTACATTTTCCCCTATTGCTACATAGAATTTATGTTTTCCATTAGATTAAAAGTGGGAAGAATGCCTTCTTGTATTTGAATTTGATTAAAAAGTCGAAAGGTTGAGAATCCTTTAATATCGGAAAAGCACGACTATCGGCGGTACCTTTTATTTCACTTCTTTGTAGTTTCGTCCGTAATAATATTTACAGGACTCGCAATTATCAATGTATGGATTGGTAGTAACCAAACCATCAAATCAAGATCCGCACAGAATTCAGTTTGTCAATGCCTTATACTCACTGTTAGTCCAAAGCTATTTTTGAATCTTTAGGAAATAAAGTTATCACCAAATAAAATTACACAACCTTTTAAAAGTAATAGGAAAAATTAAAAATACATTTTCAAATTACAGATTTCCAAATTAGCCATTATCTCTGCTTGTTCAATAATCGTACTTTCCCCATTTCCGTATAACGTACAATAATGTTTCCTTATTCAGACTGAATTTAAGTAGCCAATTGCATTATCCAGCAAATGGACACAAAAAGAAAGAAACAACTCTCAATTTGACTAAAAGAAAGCCATTAAAACGCATTAGATCCTTTCCATGTTTTCCTCTGCCGCTAGAGAAGTTGCCATTCCTTGAATCCTCTTCCACTTATTCATTTTTTTCCTCTCATTTTTCTTTTTCCAACAAACTCAAATGCTTGGAATTGCCCGCATTCAACCAATACACAGCAGCGTTTACTACCACTAAGCCCCCACCAACCACATCCTGCATAGAACGATATGGTCTAAATTTATACATTGTATTACTATTCACGTCCCATGAGAATTGGCTTGAATGGCAGCGGCTAAATTGGAAGAAGGCGACCAGAAGGAATTGTGGAGTGTTTGCTTTCGTGTCCCTATGAATTTTTGAGCATAAAATGGTTTGGTAAAGAAATAATATTCTATTGATAAGAAGGTAATCAAAATCTTACATATAGGGGTGGTCAAATTATTAGAGCCAATCAGATTTTTTATTAAATTTTAACATTTTTTATATTAAATATGTATGAAAGATATGTATTTCTACTATATTTTGTTATATTTTTTAATGTTCTCGCGGCAATTTAATCTTTCACGGGCAGCCTCGCTTTGCTCTTGTGATTGAGAAGCACGAAGTCGAGCCATACTAACGCGGCGCTCTTCACAGGCAATTCCTTGTGCTTCTTCAGTCATTTTATTCGCAATGTTTCGTATCCTTCTTGCATTACGGCTTTGTCGGGAAAGATTGGATCGTCTTGGTCGCGGCATTGTTAATGATGATTCAAATAGAAATCAAATTACTGATGATATTATCAATTACGTTTAGCTATAATTTTTATAATTGCCAAATTTTTTACCATACTTAACCAAAGATAAAATTACGTTTAGCTGTCATTTGCGTTTTGTTATTCCATGATGCGTTTTTGTTATACCACGTTTTATAGTGACTTGACGGAAACGCGGTCGAACGAGATAAAAAGTATCCTATGTTCGTCTCCTGGTTCTAAGCTACCTCTCCACCAATTTCCAACCAAATTGGTTCATCCGTTCTTGAGTTCTAAATAGTGTAACTAACACCACTTTATTTTATATATATAGATATATATGCAATATATCTTATCAAATAAAATATATAAGCCTTGATGTCGCATAAAATATTGGGCTTTTCATGTCGACGTCCATCAAATAAATCATTTCTTACCCTATAATGAAGAAAAAGTGACTCGATTGATGCAAATAATGTTTGAATCGGATTTGAAAAGGTAACTACAACTTCATTAGCAAGCATTATAACTCTTTGGCCAACATTCTTCTTTTCTTCTCTTCCTTTAGCCTTTGTCCCGTTCACAAACAAGGTCGCCCCGTCGTGTTCGGTTGCGCCATTTTGTTCTATCAAAGGCCTGATCTGGATGTAGTCGCGAGACTACAAATCATCATCCAACGTATCAAGCCTCCGTTGTTTCCCCCTTTTAGTCGCTCACCATCGACTTCGATGTTCAGACCCATCTTGGCAAGTGAACTCTCATTAGCGCAAATTACATCACCGTACCATAGAAGACGTCTCTCTCGCAATTTTTCAGCCATCCGTGTAATCAACGCAGCATCTGCGTCTCCATTATCGCAAGACCCCGTTCATTGTCTTTATAGTCGACTAACGCTCAGAACTTGAGAGGGCGACAGGCAGGCAAATTTTAGATTTGAGATCTTCGTTGGAACGCCACTTCATCCAGGTTGCGTTATTGCGTGAAGCAATTTCATAATGCAGTTCGCCATTGGCTGATAACATTGATCCCAGATATTAAAATCGCTCACTGCCATTGACAGCTTTAGTGCCTGTTTCATGGGAATCGGTCGTCAGAAATACAGTTTTATCCAGATTCCATCTGAGAACGTGCAACATCATTCATCATTTCATTTTTGGACAAATTGCTCGAGATCAGTTTTGCTATTATACGCTAGGAAAACATGATCTGCATAAAGCAGTGAATAAGGCGCTGGACATTGGATGTCCCGGTGTCCATAGCAAGAACAAAGAGGAGTGGTGAGAGGGCGGTCCCATGATGAGTACTAAGCGATTTTGATATACCCATCATACTATCTTACTTTTCGAATCGTGGTAGAGCAATTAAACCCAGTGTACGGGTTTTCTGGTACAAGGTGTTGTCGCAGAGCCTACCAGATGAGTTCGTACTATCACACTGTCATATGCTTTCTCTAGATCCTGAAATGCAATGTAAAGAGGACGATGCTTCTCATGGTGTTTCTCCATGAGTAATCGCGCAGCATGTATTGCGTCATTAGTTCCGCAGTTCTTGTTGACAAACCCGACTTGATTCACGGTTATTTAAATGATGTCGCGAATACGGTTGTCAAAAATTCATTCAGAAGTCTTCATGGTATGGTAGATCAACCAGATCGGACTTCACTGAGCCAGAGGGGTTGGGTCCCAGTTGTTCGCTTTTCAGAGCTGCGATGCGATATTAGCAGGTCCTCTTGTTTTCCCCGATTTCATTCGTTTAGTTACTTACTCTACTTCACTGGCGTTGACAGGCGGAATTACTCCAAATGTCCGTCGCGCTCGTCGGTTGGTTAGCAAAGTACCATTCTTGCCATAGCGACTTGGGACGAATTGATGCAAATTTCTCTCGCTATCCCGAGTGTCCAGTTCGTTACAGCGATAGCTTTCTTTGCTTCCCAGTTACCATTCTTTCTCAATTGACCAGCCTCTTATCATCATTGGTGACCCCGAAGATTACCTATTCCGCTTTATGGATCGTGTCTTTAACTTGGTTCCATGATTTTTCGACATTGGTAATGGTTAATAATGGCGTAAGTGAGATAATTTCTTCTCACGAAATCGCCACCATTTAATGCGCGGTGGGCTGGGGGCTACCTTTCTATCGCCATTTTTACCGCGTTTGAATTCTATGTCGCCGTTTTTGGCACCACACTATCGGGTTTCTTGTAGAGCGCAGATATCAATGCGCCTTTTCCGAAGGGTTCTTACGTGTTTTTCTGTTTTACAGTGAGAGTGCCAATATTAACCGTGCAGACACGTATTTGGTGTTCTCGAATTAATTTAGTTACGTTCTGACGGCATTCATTAGTAAAGGGCCGTTGCCCATTTTTCGATAGGACCGGAACCCGTCCGCTCCTACTGAGGTGGACGCCCTAGCATTTTCTTGGTCGGCCTATCACGGACCTGTCACCAAGAGACATCAGGTAGGATTTAGCATAGTGGAGTCCAACTATACTTTACTTATCTCTTTCGCTGATCTCAGCATTTTATTTTTGTTTTACTGAGAATAGTCCAAAGTACGTTGCCTCGAACCCTCCTCCTTTATCCGAGCTTGGGGTCAGCATACCATGTAAATAAAATGGTGGAGTTATTGTTTGGTCAATGATTAGCAGCAAGAGTGCAAGGTGCTTATTAATTGTCCAAAGGACAGTTAATAATAATAATCGTTGGCGCAACAATCCATATTGGATCAGGGCCTTGAAGCACTTCATTCAAGACCGTAACGGTAGACTAGGAGGCAATGTGGTCAGCATTGCGCTCGCCCGAGATTATTACCCTGATTTGACTCAGGTACTCATTCACAGCTGAGTCGACTGGTATCCGACGTTAAATCACGATGCAAATTCCACTGCCACCAGTGAGATTTGAACCGAGACCTTCCGTATGACAGCCTAGTGCTCTAACCACTGAGCTATCCGGACAGTTAGGCAGGACAAATATATAAAGGCTTGGAAATCAGAATGTTACCCAAAGTACACGAATGGTTATAAAATGGCAACTACATACGAGTCTGCTCCATGCAACAAGGCCAAAAGGGGAAAAAAAAAAAAAAAAACAAGTTCTTTTGATCGACGTCGAATTTAACCCCATTGAAAGCTTTTGGGAGATCAATGAAAAACCCAAAATTTTCAAGAAAAATATAACGAATAAGATACAGTTGATAGAGATCCGTTTTGTGGTTAAGCATAGAAGCGATGAAATAAAAATAAACTACATTAAATGTGTTGAATATATGCCAGGAAAAGTACCTCCTACTTTCCAGCGAAAGAAGGCGTGACTATTTTTTTTTAAAGTTATGAGTTTATTCTAGATATATTTTAAGTGTTTTCCAAACACTTTTTTACAACATAAATAATTTGTAAAAATAGATAACATGTTTATTATATTATATATATACAAGGAATATGATATGATTTTATGTGTTTTTTGCCTTTAGAGCATCAGACTGTATTACAAATGTACAAAAGTCGTTTTCTTTCTGCTTGTAATTTTTCAACATGCACTTTTAAAAATGATCTCTTAAAATATCTTAAAAAATTGGGAGCGTTAAAGTAGTGTAAATCAGTTTCGCGGCTCTTCGTGTATACCCTCTTTCTAAAATACCAATTTATTCCGTTCTTCTATTCATTTTACATATAAGAAGACTTGCTTTGACCCATAGTTAGCAGATTACTCAACTGGTCGTTAGTTAACCTCGGGATTTATCAACCGATTTTAATAAGTCTTAGCGCGTTTTATTTGTTATGTTCTAAATGATAATTCACTAATTACAGTTAGAACAAAAAATCGGAAAAAATTGTGACGTGCAAAAACTACTAAAAAAGCGGACCGAACTTTCGAATCTCAAGCTGGCCTCAGTCCTAACATTCGATACAAAAGGAGAGTGGAAAGTGGAAAGTGATATCTTTCGCGGAAGCTTGTCAACCGGAAAATCTACAAAATGCCACCAACCTACTACTACACCGTGTCTAGACTTTAAAATATCTACCGATTCCTACTCAAATAAGGTTAATAATAGTATATCACTCTATTTTTTGGGAATTGACTTGGAATTCCGCTCGCCCTAGCAATAATATAGGCCTAATATGACGCATGATATTGCTAAGTTTGGTGGAAATCGCAATATTACTAACAAAACTATAATACATCAAAGTTGTGACTTATTCATATTTATATAAGAAATATACAAAACCTGTTATATTTGAGAAGTCCAGCTTCTGGTTTCCTGACTAGTTTTTGCCAATTTTTCATAAACGGTGATGAATTGTCACGTGAGGGACCTTACACTTTAAAATTCACTTTGAGTTTTCCGTTTCCGACTTGCCAAATTGGAGATAATCTATTCACCATGCAATGAGTTACTTTTCGAGGTGTTAACTTTGGCCCCTAGATTTTTCTATATATATATGTTATTGCTAAACGGTCAAAATTTTTTGTACTCTCAATAGATGGATTAATTGGTAAGAACAAGTTGCATGTTGATATTTAACAAAGGAGCTGAGAAAAGAAGCATGACACAATATTTCCTTATGGTACTCACGAAACTTACTTCAGTTCAACCATAGCCCGATGAAAGAAACTCGGCTACAAATAAGATACAGTTACCAGAGGAATATCTATGTGAACTGGTGAAAGATTTCCTCCTTCTTCCATTTTTATTTCACGTCTTTTCCATCCTTGTCTTTTTCAATGACTCCATCCTCCCCTTCTGGATATTTCTAGACACGGTCCCCTACATATGAATGCTCTCAGTGGAGATATCCTAAAACTTTCACTTTCCAACCATATAATTTGCCTTTGTAGGACTTCACAGGAGGACGGATTTTATGTTATGTTGGCAGCAGGGATAATTGACGATTTCTTTCATTTCAAGTTGTTTATTGGATTTCGGAAGAAGAAGTTGATTTGCCCTAAAAGTCCTGTGTATGAAGGCGACAAAGCGTGAAGAAAGCGATTCTTATTTCCCATATACCCTTGCAATGGAGGCAATTTGGAATTAGTCTTGTGTGACAAAAAAGTAAATGAGAGAATTCTTTATATGAGGTAGAAAATGTCTGATAAACTCTGCTAAAAATCATGAATGGAGGATTTTCCTATTCCTATGCAGCCTTGTGAATTTGAGGGTAAAATGGACTCTAGACAAATGTTCTTTGATTCTAAAACTTTGCAAAGTGGAAATTTGAAGACACGGATAGAAAATCTATAGATCTATAGATTTATACATAATTATCTGCCCTTGCGATATCAGCAGAATTTTACAAAAAAATAAAAAAGTTTCATGGACTGGTGGTCTTAATATGTAATGCAACGATACTGAACTAGAAAGAAAATGTCAAGTCCCCCCTTCTCTATGCCAAAACGTAAATATACCCGTACAGCAAATACACCGAAACGAGTCCCACTTCAGAAGTAACCAAAAACCAGTGCCATTTTTACTTCATAGACTCCTTACAGAATACAAATGAACAAAATGTCACCTGATATGGATAAATCAAGTTGGATACCCACCATTTCAAATATCCTCTCTTATGTGGAAAGATGAAATTTTCAACAAAAGGAAACCTGAAAATGTATTTGTAATAAAAAATCAGTTTAAGAGTTGATTCAGTTGCCTCCTACGAAGTGTATTTGGTACATTTGAATTCACCCTTGTCCATTCGGGTCAATGGTGTTAAATGGATTTTCACATTTTCGTCTGCAATACGATAAGGTCGAGTTCAGATTCTATCCTTTTTGAACTTTTTTCGTTACATAAGTGTGTAAAAGGTTTATGGTTTCATGGCGATTGTTTGCCTCCCAGCAACCTTTCACTCGATTGAAAGGGTGAGAACGACATGTGACCTTATTTGATTAGCTTGGGCATTGTTTTGCTTTTTTGTACTTAGCATTTTGTAGTAACAAATAAGTTCTGTAGTTAAAGGACGTAGATAGTTTTCCTTTAAAAATACCTAGTTTTTGTGTAAAATAAAAATGGCTGTCACATCTAGTCCAGTCAGTCCGCTGTATCTCTAGAACTGTCAATGTCCACTCATCTGCAAATTCTTGGAATCTTAGATCTTTCCCAGTAAGTGGAAGAAAGGGCCACGATTCCGAAGAAGGGAATCCGTCTTGAGTGCGACAATTTGATAGCTATTTACACGCTCCCTGCCGTCGTAAAGACAATAGCTAAAATTATTCTGCAACACATTAAAAAATATCTCGAAAGCTTGATCGATAGAGGACAGGCTGGTTTCACCTCTGGATCTTCCTACATTGATCACAACAACACCCTGCAGATCATTTTGGAATAGTGCGTCAAGTTCATATCTTCCCCTTACTTGCCCTTTATCCATTTGGAGAAGGGTTTCAACTGGAATAGGAGAGTATTTGGCATACTCTACGTACGAAGGACAATTCCAAACTAATATCTACTCTCAGTGACATATGATATGCAAAATGTCGCGTGCTGCGTTTTCGTAAAATTTCGGAGGGATTTGGGGTCGAAAGCGGTAAGGTTGCATTCTGTCGCCAATTCCATTTTGTTATCGGTAACGTTCTCCTTAATGTCTTCACCGGAGGACGTAAAGGACTTCAAAGGATTCTTTCCTTAAAACTTCGACTATGTTGATGATATCCGTTCGCTCTCCCACACAGTTTTGGACACTGGCCAAGTGAAGAAATTTGGAGAGGCAAGCACGGTCGGACTAAAGATGAACACAAGAGAAAAGAAGGTTTTCAGTCTGACGGGCCATCGAACTCTGATAATCATCGTGGTGGTAATCGTCGTAAGGAGGTTTTATGCGATATGGTCAAACATTGGTAATCAGTAAGATACCAGCATGCTTCTGATGGTTCTTTGAAGCTTCTGGTTTCGAATTTGAAAAGATAATGTAAATTCGTTAGTTAAGGACTCGGCAGTTTCTTAAAAGCTTATACGGCGTAGCACGGATTGTGCGTTTAGGGAGTTTTCGTAAAAGGGAAAGACTTGTTGATGATGTGGTGCCTTAGTTGATCAGATGCGATCCGAATGAATTGTAATATAAATGAACTATTTAAAGAAGTCCTCCTAAAACGAATTACACAAGTTAATATAGAAGTTAATGAGTGGATAAATTCAGAAGTTTGGTCTAAACTGTGGTAAAATTTTCATAGTTTAACATGCGCGTTTCTTACAAAGGACCTCGCGAACTTTATAAATGTGTTTCCCTAACTGTGTGCGGATTCGGAAGCGTCTGGGAAATTTATGTTAGGATTATTAATCCTATTAAAACGTGAATACAAGGAAGAAACACTTGAACTCCTTTGGGACCGACGTTGCACATGCCAGCTGCCTCTGCAGGTGGTATATTGGTACTGATAATCATAAGTCAATTTGAGTTGCAAAAACCAGACTTTACTTGCGATTTAGATTGGAGTCAACTCGTTGATATATGCAATTGTGAATGACACACAGAATAGTTAAGATATAAGTCCCTTTGCCATTTGAGATTTGAACCGCCGTCTTCTGCTACGTTCCTAACCAATCAGCCACCCGTATACGCCATGATATATTGATAGATTTTATGAAAATGCAATTTATGCGGCTATGTATTGCTCTTTTTACGAAAAGATGGTGGAGACAAAATATTATAATAATAAATGCCGACATACCGCGTCCAACACAGATTTGCGCCATCGTTGCCAGTTCACCAAAATCTCTTTTAGCTGTCTCTAGGTCATCCCGAGAACTTATACCTCTCCTTTAGTGTGCTGTATGTCTCAAGGCGTCCCACTCGTCGCGGTGGAATCGCCGCCCCCTCCCAAAAAGACAAAACGTTGCTAATGTGTCGAGCAACATCATGCATATATAAAAAGTGGCATTACCGATAAGAAGAGTGAATAGTATCAGCAGCAAAATGCATCTTTGACAGACTCCCTTTATTGGACTTCAAATTCCTGAGACATTTTATATAGTTACATCACATCTTGAGCCGTCATATGTCACTCTACAAATAGCTATTAGATTCCATGGAATACCCCTTCGACATAAAGCATTCCAGATATATTACGTGTTGACGGTATCAAAAGTTTTCTTGTAATCAATACAGAACATCTGAGCTTCGAGAATTCATTGGAAAAATTAGTCTGAACATCAAAGTCGATGGGAAACGACCAAAAGACCGACCGAAACAAGGATGACTTGACACATTTGATGCTTTGTGACTCTTTCGAATCCTTCCAGATGAGGCCTTTGACCGAGCTTTAAAATAATTCAAAAGGTGTTGATGTGGCCGGTGCAGGATCATCCCGAGCAGAAAACACTCTGCTCTCTGTCGGCTAAGCTATTGAAGTGCTTCTTGATGTTCCAGGAATATTTTAACTATTATCTTTGCGACGGCTGAAAGTACGTAATTACCTTCCCTATTGTCGCACTGAAAGCCCCCTTTTCCGAAACATGTCAAGCATCCCCATCTTTTACTTATGGCAAAAAACTTCGTATTCTTAAAATTTCCAAATAAATAGAAATAGGAGCTGCAAGGAAATGCGCAACAGATACTATGGCGAGAAGATGCGAACGTAATACATAAACGAAGCAAGCGACTATCAAATGATGATTTGGTTCGAGGTGGACGTCAGCACTTCTTTTCTATTGTACCCCCAGAGGATAACTCTTAAATCTACTATTGATCACAATGTGATCAATCTGATTAGATCATTTACGTTGCCGTTCTGATGATAATCTGACTTTAAGGCAGACTGCGCTCCAAAACAAAAGACCAAAGTTAAAAGAATCTGTACAGGTTGCTTCCACACACTAGAGAATAGTTTGGCTGAATTCTAAAAGGTTTTTACGCTATACACATTGCCGTAACTCGCCCCTAGATGACGCTGCAAAGGATAAACTTCTACAACGTTCAACCGATCAAAATGAAAATTGGCATTTATATATATATATTTTTCAATGGAGAATACTTTGATCCTATCCACGATGCTATATGGTTTTTAATGGAGTATACTTTGGTGCTCTTCACGTTCTTGTAATTTTCCCCTAGATGACGCTGGAATGGCCCAACTTAAATACATTTCAACCAATCTTAACAAATAATGACTGTGATGGGAAAATTCCACCCACAAAATCGAACATTTAAAGATCAACTAGAAATGCACGGTAACTGCTAACCAGCAGAGCTGCTGAAATATCTGAAGAGTCTCTACTTTAAGAGCTGCTGAAAGGTGAAAAGAATAAGACCACGCCTAACCCGTACGCCAACGAAATCTTTCATTTGCGATTGTGTTAGGCCAAGGTATAACGTTGCAATGCTAGATGATGTAGATGCTATTAAAACCTACGTGGATATAACACCCCGGAGAAAACACTGACTCGGAACAACCTCAAATTGATGTTGTTGGTGGCCATATGCATTTCTAGATTTAAAGCAAAAGAACGTAGGCGGATCGAGCAATTTTAATGTATCGAATGACATCTAGCTCGGTGCCACCGTCATAAACAATGTTACGAAGCTAAACAAATTGATCGGCGCTTCGATATTCTGATAGAAGTGGGTACGATGGCCAGTCAGTTGGAGAACCTTAGTTTTCCTGTTACTTGCCTTTTTTGCAAATCCAGAATCATGTGTCCGAAGTCCAAATAAGGGGGCAAACAAATGTGATCAACACAGTCGAGGAATTTGAGAAGACATGTCAGGGGCTATTGAACAGGCACATCCTTCGAACAAGGCAGCATGGAGAACGCGACCGATAACAAGAGGAAATAGTATGGGCAACAGAATGCATCCCTGTGGGACTTGTGTGAAACTTGAAATTTCTCTGAAATTTTAAGTCAATACAGCACGTGATATATAAATAAGATGCCACGAAACAGATTTGTCTGTTCCAAGCCAGACTTTTGGTGATGTATTCAAAAATTTGGACAGAGTAGTCCGTACTCGGCGTCGCAAGATTTCGGCAAGCAGAGCATCCCTTCAAGTCACCTATTCGGCCATGAGTTCCGTGCAGAATTTTTTAGTACCTATAGTCTGTCTATAGCTTGGACTTGGAAATCATCGATGCTATGTCCGTCATACGGCTCGTGATAACATTTACAGATGGCTTGGATTCGACACAATATCACAGCTGAACTAAGCGCAACGAACTTCTAAGATCCATACCAGATCATAGCATGTAAGCCATATTTGATTGTATAAGCATGCCACTAGCGCCATTCAGTACCTGTGAAAACGGGTTCAGCGCCATGTAAAAATAAACCGGACTCCAGGAAATGCTAATTGGAAAATACTCCTCCATATGCGTGTAGGCTCTGAAATGCTGCTACGCTCACCTGAACCACCCTTTCATAACTGCTGTCAAAAATGTTACTAGTTTCGAATCAAATCGACACACACATAGAACATGGATTAACCACGTAGGTCAAAAGCCTGGATCTATAAAACAACTAAACAGGTTACGTCATATTACATTTCTCACAACTACCGAGTACATAATAAGTAGCTTTTTGCAATCCAACTCGTTATGAATTTGTTAGAGTTTGACTAGCAAGAAATCGGTTTTGTGTTTGCGTGGTTCCGCCCCTTGCCTTTCAAAGTTTCTCTTTTAATGTGTCCAGAATTTCGACTGCAGCTGTTTCACTGGGGAAAGCATAATCTTGGTACCCCCTCTGTGCTTTATTTTTCACCCGTCTGCAGGGAGCGCGAGTATTGATTTAAGTCTGGCTAACAATGTCTTACCTTATTGAGTCGCCTCGATGTGCGTAGTGGCATATTAGCACAGTTGGGAATTTTATCATTCAATTGAGTTGCTGGAAATTCTATAGAGGAAATGGAATCCATCGTGAGACTTTAGCTTGACGGCGGAGAGAATGCTTCGACGAACAATGAGTGCGGCATTCTTGGTCACTTTACATTAGAGGGGAATGATAAAAAGATTCATTTCTTTAGTGCGTTTCCTCCGCTGCGTACACGAACCTGCTGAAATGGTCGTGATTGTGGCGAAACAGCTCCCTTCGATTGTCTGTACCGCACCTTAAATTCTTCCCTCTTCTCATTTTTGGTAGTTTATTTTATACCTGATTGCTAAGTCAAACCACAAAATGCACTTTCCTAAACTAACCCTTAAGACGATAGTCTAAAACCATTCTGCGGTTTTTTCTTCAATGGCGCGACAGGCCAACTCGGCCCTTAGTCCCTAGGATGGACTTCCTCCAGCCATCTCGATCCTTCGATTGTGTACCCCAGTTGAAGAATGTCAGCAGCTCTTTACCAGCCTCGTCCATTGAGTCCTCCCATCGTTTGTAAGGCTTTCCCACTGGTTGGAATCCTTCAGGTGTGCCTTTGAATATCCTGGTAGGTGTTTGCTTGTCGTCTATTCATTCTATGTGACCGGCCAACTGCTATTTTCGTTGTTTCACCACCACCGATGCGGCTGGGTCGTCATGGAGCTGGTACAACTCATGGTTATCTTTTACCGGTCCAAGTATTCGACGTAGAACTTTAAGTTTAAATGTGTCGATGGACTTCCCTAACGCCTGCGTTCACGCTTCACAGCTGTACAGTACCACAGGTCTTATTATGGTCTCGTAAATTCAGAGCTTATTGGTCCTGTAACCCTTTTACTTTTGATTATGAGTAGGACTGAGTAGTATAATTTGTTGTCCATCATTATTCGTCGCTGAACTTCGCCCTTTTCATTGCTATCCTTCGCTATTTTTACTCCTAATTACACGAAGTTGTCAACGTTTTCAAAATTAAAGTTGCCCATTGTCAGGTTTTGTTGTATTGGCGCCTTCTTGATTGAGTCATGAATTTTGTCTTCTTTTCATTAATTTTTGGTCGACTTCTTGCGCTGATTTATTTAGTTGTAGTAGGAATACTTCCTTCGCGTGTTACCTAACTTCAGTTTTCGGATAACACATTCAAGGACTAGGTTAAAAGCATTGGATCTTGTAGGACGTACGCAACAATGAAATGCCTCTGAATTTGTCATAGGTAAGTTTACCTCCTTTTTTGTGTATAAGGCAAATTACGCTCTTATGTCAATTGTCAGGTAATTTTTCATTTGTCCAAATTTTTCTTGACATCGTCTGAGTTATCTAGGATGTTTCTTTGATCATCTTTACAAAGACTTGTCTTCGGCCTACAGCCTCGTAAGAAATCTTTTACCACGTCGTATGCGGCTCGTGCTTTTTTACTTTTTATTTGTTGTCAAGTTATAATATTCTGTCATTGTTGTATTTTCGCGGTTTTTTCCTGCACTTCCGGCTTGCCATTCGCCTAAACTCGTCTTAAGTTTCTTGTTTTCCCCTTGTTGATCGGTCTATGTACCCACAGTAAGCTTTGTTCTTTTTGCTAGTTGCATCCTCCATGACATTCTTCGACAACCTATCATTACGGGTGCGTTTGATTTGGAAGCCGATTGTCTTTTCTGCGCATGTTTTTTCCATCTTTTAGCCATGACCACATTTCTTCGACGTTGAGTTCGGCTAGCGGTGTAGTATTGAAGTACATGGATTGCTCTGTAGGGTATGCAGCCGTTATTCGCCTGGCTCTAGATTTATGAACGTCGAATTTCTGAGACCTGCTCTGCTTCGCACGATATGTTTTCCTTAGTCGACATCGAAACTTCGTTCTTGCTAACCTGTGGTCAGAATCACAATTAGCCCCACATAGTAATCTTACATCCATAATGCTGGTTGCAGCCCGTTTTTCGATAAGAATATGGTCAATTTGATTGAATGTGCAAACATCTGGCCTTGTGAATGTCGCGATGTGGGAAGCAGGTAAAGCTTACCTTCCCGTTTTTACTGCTAGCGGTCCGGATAGATGAGTGATTAGAGCACAAGGCTCTCGTACGGAAGGTCGCGGTTCAAATCTCACTGGTGGCAGTGTATTTGTATCGTGATTTGACGTCGGATACCAGTCGACTCAGCCGTGAGAGAGTACCTGAATCAAACCAGGGCAATAATCTCGGGCGAGCGCAATGCTGACCACATTATCCCCTTCAGGGTACTATAAGCCTGTAGTGTACCGTTACGGTCTTGAATGAAGTGCTCTAACACACTTCAAGGCCCTGATCCATTTGGATTGTTGCGCCAACGATTATTATTATTATTAATAAATTAATAAGATGCTGCCCATTGTCATTCGTGTTTTCATGGAGCCTATGCATTCTAGTTCTTCCTCGATGGGAATCCTATCGTCCGTTAGAAGGCAGTGCATCATAAACTCCTTCCGGGGTATTGTAGAACTCGTTCTTAACCGCATCGTCTTTTCCTTCCGTTGGTGCGTGGCAGTTAACTAGTTATATGTTAAAAACATTTATTTTGATACGGATCGCACACATTCGTTCACTTATTAGTAAATGACTTGTTCTTTGACTTTCTTCTTCGCTTGTGAATACTGTGTGCGAAAGTATGTTGTCAACCTTGCATCCGAGCCATTTCGTTTCGTGGATTGTTGATGTTTTATCCTGAAACTTTTCTGGCGTCTTTTACAAGCAGACTTGGAACCGACTACGGTTTAGTTATTATTTGTTACTTCCGAGTTGTCACAATCTAGGCTGCTGGTAACACTCACATGAAGTGCTAAGCAGTTAGGCTTATACGATCCCTCCCATTTGAAAGAATTTGCTGATTGTGGAGAGCGGTAGGCAAAGATACATCGAGAAGCCAGTGTACCCTCGAGCAGGTTTGCACTTCTGTGTACTTCTGCGTGGTTTGAACCAGATTGTGTGACAGCTCCAGGATATGTAGGGCAGTCGTGATCAATGTAGGTAGACTGTCTATAGCGCATCTTCTCGAGACGCCAAATTTATTTGATTCTCCGAGCTAGTGACTCATAGTTAGTTATTTATTATTATTATTACTTCCCTTACTCAAAGAAATATATATGGCCCTACAGTCAAAGCACATACATACATGTAGTAGTCGATATCAAATAAAAAGACTAGCTTGCTAAAATTGGATAACATTACATAATAAAATATGCAAAGAAATTACATAAAACTGTCCATCAATTACTTATATGGGCTAATAAGGGGCCTTATCTCTCTGTGTATTTTTTACAAATGAATTTCCATTAAAAACTTATCACAATAAAAAATCACTTGCTCCCTCTTCATCTGTTTATCTGCTTTTAAATTGCTCTCAGATATACTTTTTTAAATTTCCAATAAAGCGGAACTTTTCCACCCTTATCTGCTTTTTCTCTCAATGCGGATATATACAGAGCTAAAAACGGAAAACACGAACGTAGATGTAGACATTAAATGGAGAAAGGAAAAACACAAATCGGTTCGAAAAAGATGAAAAGCCAATGACATGCACTTAGCCGAAATCCATTTGACTGAAATTTTTCGATAAAATCCTCGAAAATTGCCTCAACTTGGTAAATTTTTTATTGCTTCCAATTGACAACATTCAAGCGAAAACTTTTCCTTTTGAACGCCCGTTAGTGAACTCTAACGGTTCCTGATGATGTAGCTAATGTGATTTTCATCTTTTCCGAGTAAAATTTCTCTCTTTTGCAAAAAGAAAACACATGAAACTGAAGAATAAACACAGATACGAAAACGATACGAATAGATAATGGGGCTAAAACGACCCTCCTTGAAACTCATTCCATCCGCAAATCGCACAAATGGCCAAAGGAAGATTCCTCACAACGATAAAAAAAAACACCGGAATAAATAAACGATGGTTCCTTTTTGATATATTTCATTGATGATTCGTATCGGATTTATTGATAGTGATGTCCCAGTGGGTGGAGGTGAAGTGGTCTGAATCATGTCAATAATGCCGCTCTAATTGAGCCCCTGGGGATGGATTAGTGCACAAGCGTATATGTGTGCAGTTAAAAACATAAAAATCTTGACTGTTAACTACTATCCATGGTCTTTGCCAGTTTGGTTAACCCTTCATTATAACTAGACTTTGGACAAAATAATTAAATTAAATTAAAATTCAACAAAAAAAACCAAGGTTTTTGGTCCTGACCTGACATGAACTCACCTCCCGTTTCCCCTTACACTTTTGAAAAACCACCATCTCGAATCGAAACAATATGTGTTCTTAATTCTCCACATTTCCTTTCATTTGATTCATTTCCTTTCTATTTTGCCACATTCATTACACCGCCTATTGTTCGAAATCGTTTCTTGAGATGGTCTAACAGCTTTTCATTTCCTTAGTTTCGGCGATAAGAAAGAAAGACTTCGAGACAAAAGACTCAAAGGTAGCACAGAAAAAAGCTTTTACCACGGCCATAATAAAAATTACAATGAGTGGAGAGAGCCCCAAATGGCGTAAGGCTCCATGGCAGTGCTTTGTTAAGTTCCTGATGAAATCTTAGACTTATAAACTACTTTGTTTCAATACAAGGGTGAATGAAAATCAAATGAGGAAACGAACTCTAGGTGGGAATAACTGCTGAAGTTTTTTCTTCCCAAAATGGCGGGGAAAATGGATTTCTTACCTAGTCCTCTGAGAAAATTGCCATGAAAATCTTTGGGGATTTTGTGAAGTGAACAAAGGCTAATTTGTTAGTCGATTCATGGCGAGTTTACAGAGTCTCACAAACTTCTTCATTAGATTTCTGCGATAGTAAATGAGCACGATTAATTAAGGCTCTCGGTTATCGACACCTATACGAGGTTGAGGATAGACAAATGCTATAGCAAGTTAGCGGAATTTAATTAGAACCAATCGAGAGTTTTACTCTGTAATCAAGTTACAAAATTTTCAAAGGGCGCGGATGACTGCGACTCATGAATAAAACATTCATTTATTGGTAGAAGATTGAGGTATGGAGTCTAGCCAAACAAGCGATCATTAATTGAAATTCGACTAGCGCTCATGTAAATTTGGGCTATTACAATTTTGTGGGATAGTTAAAACACGCAGGTGAGCATAAGAAATAGGAAAGTTCATAATGTTTGTCTTCTGTACTCCTACAGTTGCTTCATCTGGACCTCCACATTAAATACATTGTAACATTTTAGACGATGGTAAGAAGCTATAGCCTCTGAACACCAGACCATTGTGGGCCATTGTATTCGACTCCCCCGTCTAACTAAATAACCCGGATTCGTTTATGTACCGCAGGATTTCCGTTAGTGGATGTGATGCTACCCGTTGCAACTAGAGCATATCAGCACCATAGATCTGCTCATTAAAGGGGGGCACGTATCATCTTTTACAATTCCTATTCTGAACATATGTCCAGCTAGTGAATTATGGCCTGCAGAATGCCTGCAATACTTCTGCAAGTCTTCCTGCTCTTCGACAGGATAAACTTTGCGGTAAGCATGTTAGGTTCAGACAGGAAAAGTTTGGTGTGTTTAGCAGTATTTAGGTTCTGCCGCCAGTCCTTATAGGAAGCTGGTTCCCAGTTTATGAAGACATCTCCTCCAACATCCTCTTTTTCTAAAGCATCCGAGATTTCATTTCCCTCTACATTACAATGATCAGGTACCCAGGTGATTCTAGAAATTGAGCTTAAACGGTTTCTGCATTCGACGATTTTTGAGGTGAGAAAAGGACTACTTAACGCTCTCAGTGCAACCTGGCTATCATTACGATGCGCCTGCCCTTCAACCGTTCGTGAATCACCCTGTTTACGCCCCTTAGGACCGCATACACTTCGGCTTGAAGAACCGTCCAATATTGTCCCAAAGGAAAAGCCCACTTTTATTCCAAAGGTAAACTTCGGTTCCAGGGACCTGTTCTGTTTCTGAGCCAGCGTGTAGAAGACCTCCGTGTATTCCACCACGCATTCCTCTTTACATTCCAGCGTAACCTTATATCTTCTACCAAACAGATGCATGGGAACGCGAGGAAACAGAAGGCTTTTTCAATGCTTTGTGCCTCCGACGTCCATTGTTTCCCCATAGATCTAATCAAATTAATCTATGAGCTACTCTCATTGTAGCGCTTTAAACAAATATATCCAAGAGCTGCCAATTGAATACCGTATCTAGAACTGCGCTAGATGCCGTGCCTTAATACTCAGATATACAGGCTTTTGCAGTGTGGCTAGTTTATGGTGAAAAATATGATTCTCTCACCTTAATCCACCACATTACGGATGTATAAGCAAACATTGGCCTAATGACACAACACATGCGGCCTAAGTCCCCATGTCGAGGTAAAAGTTCGTCTGCACAGGCTGCATAGGCTGTGAGAGCTCGTTTCAACTATATGTGAACTGCAAAATTTGCCAATACACACTCAACCTTATGTTGATGACGCAGCTGTCCTTGCTGTTGATCAGGATCTTGGAACGGCGTGTAGAAATATACAACGAGGCACGAGATAGACAGTTGGTGCCTCTGACATGGATTTTCAGTTAATCCAAATAAATCCACAATGGGATTATTTGCAAAAAGGAGAAAACTGGATGGACTTTGCGTCCCAGAGGTGAGGCGTGCAACCCTTCAACTCTCCGAAGAAGTGAAATTTCTGGAAGCCATTCTAGATAAAAACTTCGTTTGAACAAACACATGTTTGATGTTTAAGGGTTGCTACCCTACCAATGCGCCTTTCCCACGAAGATGACGTTTAACCAGTCTCTCCAAACCTTTCAGATGCTAAGCTAATCTGTCTGAAGTTCTCTGGAATGGAATAGTCATTTTTCCCAGGCTTCTGTATGAAGACTACCCTAACCTTTTGCCAAGTGGTAGACACGTTATCCAAAGCAAAACATGCTAGAAAAACATTTTGCAATTGCTATCAGTGCTCTATACCTTCCCTTAGCATAGGTGGATAAATGCCATCCATGCCACGTGGTTTGCTTTGGTGACACCCGTTTCCACAGTGTTTCAGTTCACCTTGCAAAACCTACTTCAGAAGAGGTTCAAGGAACAGCCAAACACCCCCTTCCCCCCCCCCCCCCCCCCGCACCCAACTTCTTTTACCAAATCTCCCGGATGGTGTACTTCCAAGACGTTCTATACTGACTCCTATGTGGAATCCTTGAAAGTATCATCGGGTTTTCTAAGAGGGTCTAACGTGCCTGGCTTATCCATTTTAGGGACGTTGCACTACCTAGAAGTCCCTCTTTCGCCTTCCATTTCCTCACAGTACGCTCTAAGGGAGTCTTGTTTCGCACACTTGATATGCCTCTTGTATTAACGCTGTAAGTTCCGGAATTTTAACCAGTCTTTATTCTTATTGCGCCGTTCAGAAGTCACCTAGTTTATTTCCTAAGTCTTTGCAGTTTGTGGTTCCACCAAGGAACCATTTTACCCCTTTGGCCTCGGGAAATAAGACAAGCCTCTTCACAGCACTCTATCTTCAAGCCCTAAAGGAATCTCTAGTCACCTAGGGAGCTGCACTTCATTGCCAAGAATTTCATTGAACTTTGTTTAATCCATTTTCCTGGGGTTTTGTCTTTGTATTACAAACTGTTCGCCGGCAATAGTCATCGGTGATCTGACAGTGAAACTGCGTCTAGCACCTGCCAGACTTTAATCAACTCTAACGCATTTGAAGTACAGATTCCATTACTTCACTTCTTCTCGGTCCCACGAAAATACCAACGTCACCGTACATTCCCGGGCATGAAACCAGCTGAAATGATGAAATCAAATAGCTTCTCTCCTCTAGAATTGCATTTGCTACTACCCCAACAAATATGTTGAGCGTTCGCATCACCACCTATTAAGAGTTCGAGCCCAATTGATTCTACATACGCTACCAGATCCCTTAGTTCTTGCGTCGGAGGACACAAAGAATCATAGCGTTAATAAGCAGAGGCAACTTACTATTTATTATCCAACTGAAAGTACAAAACGAGTCCTCCTTGCTGGCATTGACGAAGGGAACAAGTGGTTCCCGAAATACCGGTATTTACAACCATAATGAATATCACTAGCGAATAGAAAAAAACAAGTCTTAATTATTTCATACATTTTATTATCATATTTTTAGTGGTTAAGTGGTGGTGGTGGTTTAGTGGTGTTTTTGATTTAATATAAGGGAGCAAATGTAGCAACTTCGGTCACGCTGCTCCCAGGGCAGAGGTGATGCAGCCTCCTAATTTTTTCGAGATTTTTCGGTTGGGTAGTTTCTGAGAATGGCCCCCTTAAAGGAATGATCACTTTCAACTCCCCGCACTACCCACCTTTCTAACAAATAATGTCAAAACTAAGACCAGCTTCAAAAAGTACTACCTTTAATTTCATACCTCACTGACTGTATTTGAAAAAAAAATTTACACCCCCATTTGCATCTATGGTGACCCCCCTTAAATTTGTCGTAAAAGGATGTAACTCACTGTATGCGTGAGCGTTCACAGTTCCCAGCTTTGTATCAAATTTGATGTCAATCGCTGTAACCGTCTCCGAGAAAAATGCGTGCGACGGACAGACAGACAGACACACAAATGGGCAGACAGACATACAGACAGTAAACCGATTTTTTGTGTTTACACGAAACCATAGAAATATCCAGTATTATAAGAAATTGTATATAGTTTCCGAAAATGGTATGAAATCTACGATTAAATGGTTGAGGGAGTGGGAAATTGTGCATTTTTTGGGACGGTAAAAGATAGAGTGCTCATTCCATGGGCCAATTTCCCTCAGACAAGTGGTACTATCCACTTTTAAAATTTCTACCATCATAAACGGGACACCCTATATAATGAGGTGTTTGCTCTTCCCGTCCCAGAAGAGGCTACGGTTATCCGATTTATAGATGACCTGGCTATAGTTGTTACAGCACTCAACGGATGTCTTGATTGAAGTGGAAGTCTGTGGGCATACGACCGTCGGAAAGCCAGGTTGGTAGGTTGCTTTTAACCGCCTGTGTGCGCAGAAAGGCTTGAAAACTCTCAAAGAGGGGAAGCGAATGAATTCAGCTTACCGATCTATGACTCTGAGGGTTTTAAGCGGTTTGAGAACAGTATCAGATAAGACAGGATTGATAATGGCGGTGATGATCCCAGGCAGTATTCTGGCGAAATAAATGGAGATGCTGTATCACGCAAAAAAAAAAATGCAGAAATGTGGGATGGTCGGAGTAGTATGATCTCCGCCAACGTACATATAATAATAATAATCGTTGGCGCAACAATCCATATTGGATCAGAGCCTTGAAGTGTGTTAGAGCGTTTCATTCAAGACAGTAACGGTACACTACCGGATTACAGTACCCTATAGGAGGCAATGTGGTCAGCATTGCCCTCGCCCGAAATTATTACCCTGATTTGACTCAGGTACTCATTCACAGCTGAGTCGACTGGTATCCGACGTCAAGTCGCGGTACAAATTACATTGCCACCAGTGAGGTTTGTACCGCAACCTTCCGTACGAAAGCCTTGTGCTCTAACTACTCAGCTATCCGGACACATGTACATATAGATGAGACAAGTGTAGCAAAAGTCGCACAAATTCATTCTCCAAATTATGGTATGAACGGAAACACTGGGAGCCCAATTTCCACATCTGGCAGTTTCTCTGGGAAACCGATGATTTCTATATGCATCACCTTGAGTTGGATGATTTACGGAATTGTCTTGAATGCGGTGGGAAAGTGGAGGATGATAATAGACAAATAGATTTGAAACAAGCGCAAAAGAGGAGCGTGAACCTGGGGAATATTGTTGCGGAGATGCTGACGTCAGAGGAGCTTACGGCTCATGACTTCGTCCGCAATCGTAAAATTACAGAATGGGCTGCTGAAGGAGGAAAGAAGAGAGGAGCAGAAACACATGTGCCTAAAGTCGATTTACCTCGGAAAGTAATACCTAAATGGTAGTCCCGCGGAGCTTAGTTTGAAGAGACCAGTCGTGGTTTTTCGTGGATCCAAATGCCACACGCGCCCCATTTAACTTCGATTTAAATGTCTCGGATCAATGTTATCAACCAATGGAGAACTGCGTTATGAAATCGCGTCACGCATTAACGTAACCTAGATGACGTGGCGGTCCACAACTAACGTTCTTTTTGATCGACGTATCCACGAACGTCTCACATCTAAAATTTACCGCAAGGTCATCCGTTATGTCAATAATGAACGGCGTCTTGCGGTAATGGAGACGCAGATTTTACGTTGAACTAGTGGCGTAACATGCCTCAATCATATCCGCGAACTATATAGGGTAGCATCGACAGTGGAAAAATTGCGAGAAAGGCGTCTTCGATAGTACAGGCACAAATTTCGCACCTTCGCACCAACGAAAATTCACTTGTCATACATCGAAGTCAATGGAAAACAACCAAAAGAAAGACTGCGGTTTCTAATCCATAATTCTACTACCAAAGAGCTTGGTTTCCTGAACTGCTGCGATATTTGTTTTGTATTTGTCTACTTGTTATAGTAGGGTTTTTATTGTAGTTGGTCAGTTATCGTTGAATTAACCTTGTATCAGGTTTTTAAACAGTGTTTTTATAGTTTAGTGTAAAACAAAACCTTATTCAAATCGATTTATTGTCAGTCTGTCCCTCTCCCGGGGAATGTGCATCTCTTAGGCATGGACGCACTACAATTTTTGGCGATGCATTATGCCAGATGGAGAGCTCTTTTGTAGAGTCGCCTATTTTATAATAATTATAATAATAATAATCGTAATTATCCAATTGGATCAGGGCCCTAAAGTGTGTTGGAACACTTCATTCAAGACCGTAACGGTACACTACAGGATTACAGTAGCCTGTAGGGGGCAATGTGGTCAGTATTGCGCTAGCCCGAGATTATTACCCTGGTTTTACTCAGGTACTCATTTACAGCTAAGTCGACTGGTATCCGAGGTCAAGTCACGGTACAAATTGCACTGCCACCAGTGAGATTTGAACCGCAACCTTGTCCTCTAACCATTCAGCTATCCGGACACATTTTATTTTATAATGTTGACGTAACCACACCTCTATGGAGATCTGCTCATCCAAAACTTTTGCAGGCTGATATCTTTTTCGGTTTCGGGCATAATGGTTTTCTGCCGTATGGCTCGACCCATAGTTCAAACAGGATTAACTGGTTATTGCGGTCAGTGTAATCCTCGCTTTCGCATCAGGACATACAACTTGCCAGTGTAGGGCTCATGAAGGTTGTGTCTACGATTGAGGCAGACCCTCCCTTTCGAAAAGTGTTTACATCAGCTTCGTTGACCATGACTACATCCAACTGCGCAAAAGCGTCTAATAGACCACCCCTCTACGGAGGTTTACTCATCCAAAGTTTTTGCAAACCAGCCTAACATCTTTCCTGGTTTCGGGCGTGATGGTTTTCTGCCCTGTGGCTCGATCCATAGTTCAAACGGGATTAACTGGTAATCGCGGTCGTTGTAGTCCAGTCGCCACGTACCAGTCAGGGCCCACGAAGGTCAAGTCTACGATTGAGGCAGACCCTTCCTACCGAAAAGTGTTTACATCAGCTTCGTTGACCAGGACCATATCCAACTGCGCAAAAGCCCACTAAAGTGTCCAAGCATTGAAGTCACCGGCAATCACCTTTGAACTTCATCCTCTTGCGCCGAAAACAAGATTATTAAGCATTTCCTCGAATTCAGACAATGTTAGGGTTGATGGGCTTAGTATCCAACACGATGCCAGTGGTTGCTTAATTCATAGTACATTGTCCTGTTTGTCGACAGCGCGCTCATATCGCCCCTCCGCCAGTCAAATCTGTAACCCATACGCCACAGTAACGGTTTCTGTCAGCTTTGGCCGCACTGGATCTTTTCAGCTCGAACAGGAGATCCCATTTCTGGGTTCTGCGGATTATTCTAGGAAAGTTTAACGGTTTACGGTTTTGTGTAAATTTTTATGGTGACGGCCCGTTGACCAACTCTCAACATGGAGGATCATATCAATGTTGCGAGCTTGTATCTACTTTACGGAAAGATAAGATCAAGTATGATTCAGGATGGTGGAGTTATCCCAGTTATGCTGAGCCTCCACCTATACTTTATTGCACAGTTTTAACGACCTCTACAAATTTAACTAACCACTGTGTTAGATATGTTGTCTCAAACCCTTTCCTTTACCTAGAAATCTTGTTAGAATTAGGCATTAACATTTTCGAAAATACTGTTGGGATAATCTCAAAGATATTTTTAACAGCATTATAATAATGCCTAATGTCCTTTATTAACGCTGTCAACTAAATCTTAAATTTCATAATGTAAAAGGACTTAGTAAATCAAAATCATTCAAAGGGCGTTTTAATCGAGGAAACACAGATGACCACTCTAAAACCCTTTTGTAGAAATATTCTTAGCAATTTCATTCGAATTTATTCTATTAAAGCCTATTAGAATTCACCAATCATTTCCCCTCAATTAAATTTTGCTGATCCCATGCATCCCTTTCACAATACCATCATATACCATAGGAATCACATTATTCAAAATTTCCACTCGCGTTTTGCCCTTTTGGTGATTTTCCTTTCCATAAACCATAAAGAAAGGAATATATCTAATACAATAAAGAAAAACCGAACCGTGAATATAAATCCTTGCAAATCTTATTCACTTACATAAAAATCATGTTTGCCTTTCGCTAAGCTCCATTTTCATCAAGGTCTTAGGTTCCATTGTCATGTTGATGTCATGTGTAAATTGTGAAAGAAAATCGTCGCTTCCATCCCATCCCAAACTATCCCTCTGCAATGTTTGTCTTGTATGTGTGAACGTACTATAAATATGTATGTACGATGTGGCTTTTGTTCGGTTTATAGCACTCGTTCCTTTATGGATATATCGTAAAGGATTTTATTCGAGCATATTATGAGCCTTAGAATATTGTTGTTATGTGTAAGTCGATTATTTAATGCATAAAAGAAATTGGGATTGTTGATTCACAAATGATACATACAAGAATCAGCACTGGAAAAAAGGCGAGGGTGAAGAGCAGACAATAATCATGAATTAATGAAGGTCAAATCACTCTATTATAGCTCCTTCTTGAGTAGCGGTTGAAAGGAAATGTCCCCCTGCCATTAAAATCCTTGGAAATTTTTGAGTGAAAATAAGTTTTGAATTCCTGTAAATTCCGATTGAATTTCAATTTTTCAAACTGTTTTCTATGAAGTCAAGATCCTTACAGGACCTTCAAAATCGCGCCACTAATCCCCCAATTGATTGTTATTCGATTCCAATCTCTTAATGCAAGTTACGGCAGATATTAAAAACCGTACCCGAACTATCCCTTAATGGACATGTGATCCTTCAACCCACGATGACTGACGAGCAAATTTTGTGCCTCCCAACTGGATTTATACCCTTCGAATAAATAATGGCTAGTGTAATTATTCCTTGGCATAGCGTCACTAATTCGTAACAATTTACTTATTGTTTGCCGGGTATGATGTGGTTTTCGAAATTAATAGGCGACAACTCGCAGTTGTATGGATGGCACGTGTCGCATCCAAATACAGGAAGTCAAGTGGCTTTTATGTTGTGACTAATGGAAAATGATAGCATGATGGGGTCGGCATGCTCGCGAAGGGGGTCATGTCAATTCTCTTAGTCAAGTTACGTGTTTTTGTTGTAATTGATAGTACGGTACTGTCAAGTACAATCAATATATCATAGTATCATATGAAATAAGATATTTCTTTTCTATTATAAAATCTACAAATATTCTGTTGTCATTTTTATTTAACTTCAAAAAAATACCCAATTATGGCGGAATATCCGGTATATTGTTTATAGGCGTGGTAATAAACAAACAGATCTAAGGGTGATTTCCTCCAGAACTGGATTTTAATATGAAAACAGCCCTGATCATCTCTCAACTTTACTTCAAAATTTCTATCTAAACCCCAAAAACCTGAAAACTTTCTACAACCTTAAAGATATTTAGCATTGCACAATTATGTAGTCACTTTTAAAAACTAAGGCCTCCCGTCGGGCACCACCTTCTCGTAGTGGTTCGCTGCGATGCTGCGGATTTTGGCTCCAAGTGGTAAGTAGTTACAGATTTCGAACCTATCCGCAGTGGAGGACTCCTAGTGGACGCAGTGAACAATAGAAGGTTCTTGTCAATGAGGACACTGGCGTTGCTGCACCGCCAGGTGTGGCACTATCCAGAGAAATTGGACGGAAGGAAGCAGAACTTTCGGCGGAACCTGGCGGCAAGCTAGTAATTCTGGTGAGACTCATACTGAACGCAGCAGATTCTTTATTTGGCAGAGGTTTTTCAGCCTAGGTTAGACTGCCTTTAGTAGGTTAAATGTTAGTCAAAATAACTTGAAACATGACAAAGTTGTAGGACTGCTATTATATCTTCCTGGTGTGTGTGTGTGTGTATTGTGTATTTCTACATATCATTCCGAGATCTCGACCAACAGCCAGCACAGCGTATTGGCAGATTTTATAGTTCGCATAGTAGTGGGTTGATCAGCATACTCCACAGAAGTGGCGATAGCACACCTCGTTGAGGGCAGCCTTTCGTCGCTTCTGTTGTTAGGTAGCGATCAACACCAACTTCAGCACTCAACAATTTCTGCGTTAGCATAGCGTAGATCCACTTTATTAAAGCTTCGTCAACACCATCCTCTCTGGCGGCATTACAGGGCTTTTGGAGGGGCGTACAGTCAAAAGCCCCTTCAATATCCACGAACACCACCATCGCGCACCATCAGAGTTGCATCCTCTATCTTTGAAACCAAAGAATGAAGAGCAGATTCACACAACTTTCCACGTTGGTAAGCGTGTTGGTTTTCATTTAGAGGATGTGCCCCTAGCGTCTTCGCGCGAATGTGACGCTCAACCAGTCTCCCCACATATTTCAGCAAAAATGATGTTAATCTGATTTGTCTAAGTTCTTTGGATTTGAATAGTCTTCCCAGGCTTTGGTATGAAGACTACCTTTACCTGCTGCCAAGAGGAAGGCACGTAACCCAGAGCAAGACATCCTCCAAAAATATTTCTTAGAAGTGTATCGCCGGGTAGATGCCATCCATGCCAGTTGCTTTGAAGTGTTCAAATGATATTATAGCAGCTCTCACCTTTTCATTGGTAACAACCGCTCTCCTGGTGTCCCGATTCCCCTTGCAACATCTTCGTGTTGAAGGGTTTGCAGAAACCACCAATTCACTTCTTCCCACTTCTGAGACCTGTGTACTTCCAAGAGAGTCTGTACAGACTCAAATCTGGAGTTCGTGAAAGTACCATCCGGTTTTCTAAGAGAGCCCAACTTGGCCGACTCCCTTTCATCTTCCAGTTCCTCACAATGTGCTCTAAAAGAGTCTCTTTTCGAACGTTTTACGAACCTCTTATATCCACGCTGTGAGTTCCGGAAGTTTACCCAGTCTTCATCTTTATTGCTTTTGCAAGAACGATTTAGAAGTCGTCTGCTTGATTTCCTAAGTCTCTGCAGTTCATGGCGTTTTACCATGTTGGCCTCGGGAAATAGGACAAGCCTCTTCAAAGCACTCTAAAAGTGTGCGATTGAGAGTTTTCACTTGATCTTCTATCGCCAAAGGAGTCCTTAGTGGCCTAGGGAGCTCAACTTTGTCACTAAGAAGTTCATTGAACTTCGTCCAATCGGTTTTCCTAGGACTCCGTCTTTGTTTGTTTGTAACGTAGGGGTGCACCCTACGTTCGCAGTCATCAGATCAGCTGAAATGATAAAGTCAAACAGCTGCTCTCCTCTAGGATTGCATTTGGTACTGCCCCAAGAGATATGCTGAGCGTTCGCATCACAACCTATTGAAAGTTCAACGCCACTTGATTTTGCATACACTACCAGATCCCTTAGTTCTTGGATCGGCGGAGGGCACAAAGAATCATAGGGTAAGTAAGCAGAGGCGACTATGACGTTTCTGCTCTTACCATTAATCTGATATTGTAAGTTGACCGCAACAAGATCCTGAGAACAGAATTGTCTCAGCATGATTGCCTCTAACAATTTTGACATCAGAATCTTTCATCAAAGAAGATCCTAGTTCCCTTGATTGATCCATTACCACAGATTCTGTTAAGGCAAAACCATGGCTCTTGAACCAGAACATTGCCAGCTTTACCGCCAGTGGATAGGAAGAAGCTTTGGCGTGCTGCAGGTTGATTTGACTATTATGTTTGTAGCGGCAAGTGGAGTCTAATATGAAAACCGCTGCTACCGGGGTTACCAGCGTTGTCCCCACCTTCCACCGAAAGTTCCGGTTTCTCTGGATATCGCCGCACTTGGTTGTGTAGCAAAGTCTATGTCCTCATTTCGAAGAAACTCCACAGTGTCTTTCGTTGTCGTCGGCTGGGAATCTGTTTGCACACACCGGCGTTAGACCAGTTACGCTCACATCAACAGCTTCCCTTTCTTCCATTTTGCCTAATACAGACAGAGGAAAAGGTTCTAACAGGCAAGCTTGTAGCCCTTTCTCCTTTGGGGCTTACGTTTTCTTCTACCGAGCCTTCCTCCCTCGTATTTTAGAAGGGTTAGGTGACAGTGTCACCGACAGGCCGACTATAATCTGATTTCCAGTTCCTCTCACTAGGGGAGTTGCTATACCATCATTTTTGGCTGACCGCGCCATAGATACCGGGTGTAGGTTTCCTACTGAAGTGAAGGGCCTGTCTTATACAGATTTTTCCGTGGGGGAACATGAATTAGTTGAGGCCTCCAAAATCCGTGCCTAGACCACGACCTGATTTCTCAGAGTCGCAGTGGATTCGAAGTCTGTGACTTCTTACCACTTGGAGAGTTACAATCTTTTGTATTCATCTTCATGTGTTTTTGGACACCCTTAGTATAGTAATAAACAACCACAACCTCCCCCACCACGACAAAATGGGGTCCGAGCGGGTCTGGTACAAGAGCCATGAGTTTGGTTTAGCAAAATCTGTGGTATTGGATCAATAAAAGGGTGTCGTCTACGATGAGAGTTCCTGGACAAGGTGGACACGCTGCTTGCTAAATAGTGTGAATACTTTCTGTTCGTAAGTATGAATATAGCTTAAATCGGATTTGACAGACAGACTGGCAGATATATTTTTGTGCGTGATATATTTTAATTGAGTATTCATTCTATACATATATCGTGGTAAGCGGGTGCAAAAGATATTTTTATAGATCACTGATTAGAGGGGAGAATTTGATCAAACGTGAAGAAAGAGAAAAGAACCAGAGAATCCGAAAAAGGTTAAAATTCCACCTACTAGTATCAAAATGCACCCCTATTTACTTAAGATAACTTACGAAATTTGCATTGTTATCAAATTATTCAACAAAATGTGTAGTATTGCTCCATGCCAACAACTTCCCATGACCACTCTCGTGTGGTAATTATAACCACACGACAGGGCAGCGGAATAATTTGAAACTTTTCCACATTGTGACAAATTCTGCAAATTTCGTAGATTCCAAAACAACAAGGCAATATCATCCAAGCAATTTATTATATGTTTTTATCGTTTTCTATATGAAATAGCCAAATAACCATTCAAAAGAACATCCTTTCGCTCCGGATGCTCAAATTACAAATTCAGTTGATTTGTATTCTCCCGAATTGATCTAACATATTTCCGGACGATCAGCCATCGCGGTATAGGCTTTTTGTCGATAGAAAACAAATTGATACTCCATTAGGCAACCTAAATACTATAAAGCTATTTACCAATTCCGAATAGACAGCAATAAAAAACTAACGAAAATACGCACAACCAATTTTACACAGGAAGAAAAAGTCAACTGAATATAATTTCCATGGAGGCATATATGCAGGAATTGAATCGGTGGGGGAAACTTTGTATGGACTTTAGGGTAAAGCAGTGATAATACACGAACCCCTGAAAACTGCTTTCAACATTTAGAGCTTGTTGTGGAGTAATTTGTAAAGAACCTCCCACTCACAAAATTTTGTTTTTTTTTAAATAAAACATTGCAATAAATTTAAATTGATAAACAAACATTGTATGGGAAGCTGGAAGGAAGTGAGTTAGTTACGATGAGAAGAGTTTTGTTACTTTCTATCGTGAAGAAAGGTTTAGGGAACTGTTCTTTAGAAAATAATGCTTCTTCCAAAAAAATATTTGTATAATGTACATACTTTGTGTAACATTTAGGGACGAAAAGAGAAAATCAGGCTAGAGGCGAAAATAATACAGAAAATCCGGCCCTGCCCTGCCAAATAAACTTTCGAAACATTCTTCGGTCGTTCAAAGTTTGTTTTAGCTATCCTTTTTGCGACAACACGGAGCACGAAATACCACCTTTATCACACTCAGCACGGGTGTTCGGAATTGTAACGATCATCATTTCCTTCCATTCACATTCTCCTTCTTAAACTCAGTCAGGAAGATCTTAGATTTCCAGGATTCCATATAATTAGAAGTAGCAACTCTGCGGGGGCTGCAAGGAACCGTCTAGGCTGTCGGCTTTACTTTGATTGAGCACATTGATAGTCGTGTCGTGGTACTAATTACTTCCAGACACTTGCCTGGAATTAGAATTTTCTTTTATTACCTTCCTACTGGATCTATTCCCTAAATTGAGCTAATTGCTTGAGAGTTAAATAGAGTAGTCAATCGTTAGAAGAGGGAGTCCACTCACAGCTCTCACATTGTTAATACTACAATGAAAAGTAGGTTCTCTTTTGCATTCAAATAAACATATTAAGTTTACATACAAGCCTTTTATTGAATTTTTGCTGTCAACTAGCTATCTCATCTGAAAATTCTCAATTCTTTTAACTATAATAGTTACTATATCGGAGCCCTAATGCAAAACGTTTCGCGTTGTTATAGCCAATTTTGGAAGGTAGCTAGCAAATTCAGACCGTGAAAGTTGTAGAAATCTACCACAAGGTAGGTAGGTAGGTATCAGTGGCCGCTCCGAGGAGCCCAATTAGCGCTTTGGTGTGCCGTTTTGATGCCACAAACTCCTAACACCGTGACTGTTGTTATGAGAGCAGGGAAGCAGAGTCCAGCCGGCTCGGATCTTCAGAGCCGGCCCGTAGCATTCACGAAGGAAAGCAGCTCTCCGACCCTGCAGCTAGAAATCTCGCTGAGGTCCCCAAAGAATGGTTTACCCAGTATCCGCAGCCTGACTCGAGCCAGAGCTGGGCAATTGCAGAGAAAGTGCATGAGGGTTTCCCTTCCTTCTCCGCAGCTTCGGCAATGCGAGTTGTAGGGTAAGCCGAGCCTAGCGGCATGGTCCCCTATAGGCCAGTGCCCCGTGCAGACCGCCGTAATCTTGAAGGCATTTGCACGCGTCCGGCACAGGAGCTCTCGTGATCGGGCTATGTTATAAGCGGGACAAATTCTCCTTGACTTGGCACAGCTTATAAGCCTTCGCCATCTCGAGCCCGCGACTGCTAGGTAGTGCGAGTAGACTCGGCCCCCGACAGCCGCCAGCGGAACACCGACTGTATTCGCCAAGGGACTGCCAAGAGCAGAGCCTTGTCTGGCCAATCCGTCAGCCCGCTCATTACCCTCTATGTTCCTATGCCCGGGAACCCAGAGAGAGTGACCTTGAGCGTGCCGCCCAGGTGGTTGAGCGCGTCTCTGCACTACCCCACCAGCCGCGAAGATGTCGTCGTTGAGTACAAGGCCTTGATGGCCGCTTGACTGTCGGTTAGAATGGCTATGTTACGCTTGTGGCTCGAATCACGCTCCAGCCATCGACAGACTTCCAATATCGCCAGTACTTCCACCTGGAATACACTGGTGAAACCTGGGAGACCATACGACGTGGATACACCGTGTGTATTCGAGAAAACCCCCGCGCCGACTCCATAGGCCATCTTTGATCCGTCCGTAAAGAATACCGTGTCATAGTCTTGCAACACGCCGCCGGTCTTCCACTTTGCCCTGGTTGGAAGATCCACAGCAAAGTTTCTCGTGAAGTTCAGCTTGCGTGTGACATAGTCCGTGGGGGATGCCCACATTTCTCGAGGTATTTCATCTAGGATGTTGCTGTCGCCGTAGGACTTCGCTGCACAGCATCCGGACTCACGTAGTCTGACGGCACTGCACGCTGCAACATATTTGATGTGGAGGTCTAGGGGGAGGAGATGCAGGAGTACATTGAGAGCATTTGCCGGGCAGGACTGCAGAGTCCCCATAGCATTTGCACACGCGGTTCTTTGAATCCTGTTAAGCTTCGTTCGATTGTATTTCTTCTTCAAAGCCTGCCACCATACAATAGAGCCGTACGTCAGGATCGGACGCACTAAAGCGGTGTACATCCAGAGAACCATCCTCGGCCGGAGACCCCATTTCTTTGCAAAGGTTCTCTTACAGGCATAGAAGGCTATACAGGCCTTCTTAACCCTCAGTTCTATGTTCAACCTCCAATTTAGCTTAGGATCCAGGATTACACCCAGATACTTTACATTAGAGGAAAGAACCAATCTTTGTTCATTCAGCCGTGGTAGATGGAATTCAGGTAAATCTACCACAATTCATCATTAAAAAATCTCTCTTAAGCTGCGTGTAGTTGCCAGTGGAAGATATTCTTTTTCTCTATATTGGAAATAACCGTTGGTGCGCATCACAGCATATAATAATTATGATGTTATTTGACATGGACTGGCCTGGGTTCAAGTCTATTACGCCGGGCTTACCAGAAGCCAAACGCTCGATACCGCAATTGAAATAGGGTGCCCTCCAGATTCCAACGATTACATTTCACTCAGTCCCAAAATTTACAGCACATGTTGCCGAAGTTCTCGAGCACCAATTTGAGGGCTCTCGATACCGAGGAGTACCAGCTCCTCGGCAAACCTGCTCTTTCGATAGTTAAAAGTCGTGAGGTCGGTGCGTATACGAGGCGCAGTTGACGTTTCGGGAGCACAAGTAGTTTCAGTTGCATGTTGCTATCTCACAAAATTCCGTTTGGTGGGGAGTAAGCATAGCCTCTGGCCACTTAGCGGTGGTGGCCATTGTACTCTAACAAAATATCTCGGTTTCGTTTATATATCGCAGGATTTCCATCAATGGATGTGATTCTACCCGTTGCAACTGGAGAACATCAGCACCAAAGATCTGATGTCTGATGCGTCCATAGACGAGACATTAATATAGAAACTGCTCCGTGAATTCCGCTTCCTCATTACAGGAGGGGCACGTGCCATCTTGTACAATTCCTATTCTGAATTTATGTCCAGCTAGTGAATTATGGTCTGTCAGAATGATCAATACCTCTGCAAGTCTTCCTGTTTTTCGACAGGATAAACTTTACCGTACACATGTTTGGTACAGACAGGAAAAATTTGGTGTGTCTAAAAGCATTTAGGCTCTGCCACCTGCCATTATGGGAAGCTTGTTCCCAGTTTACGAAGACAGCCTTAGCCAATGCTACTGATACTCCAAGTGCTGGTTCCGGTCCCGGTGATGGAGGAGATTGAACCCTCTGTTGCTAAGGCATCCGATATTTAATTTCCCTCTACACCACAGTAACTAGGTACCCAGAGTAACTGCACTGTATTGAATCTAGAAACAGAGTTCAAACGGTTCCTGAACGATTTGCGAGCTGATCTAACGATTACTCGACGCCTGCAGATTGCGATGCGCCTGCCCTTCAAAGTCTCGTTTTTTAAGTCATCGGTGTAAAAGACCTCCGTTTATGCCGCTACGCATTCCTCTGAGACATCCCAGTTCTCTCTACATTTCAGGATAACTTCATGCCTTCTACGAAGCAGATGTATGGGGACCCGATAATCAGAAGGCATTGTAAGAATCGGATTCAAACGAATTAATCTTAGAGCTGCTCTCATTGCAGTGCCGACGTTTACTACCAAACAAAAGTCGAGTCTGTCACTTATCTTCTTGAAATACTGTGGAGTTCGTGTTGGGGATCAAGGAGAGTTGCAACCAAGTAGTACGACTATGAGGAGCTAATGAAAGAAGAATTCACAAGAAAACAAGAGAGATAGAGAATTGTAACAAGCCGTAGTTCAGTCTTCTAGAGAAAGAGATAGTTTAGTGACTTGCAATAGATCAAGAAAATACCAGTCGTACTAAAAGGGCAATGCTTTTGAAAACTACTCAAATAGTGGTGAGTGATGATGGCATACATTTTCCTCATGAGAAGAAGACATTTTTAAAACTGGATTCGACAAAAAAAGAAAGTTTGGTTGGCAGTAAATGAATTGAAATGCCAAACGCTAGTCAATAGAACACTCAGACGAAACTCAACTTTGGGAGACTACAACCTATCAATATCGATTACGTGATTTGGCAAGGGATGAACACTGATAAAGAAAACAAGACTATCTACTAATACTCGGGGCACATCCTTAATACTTCAATAATTAGAAGCATACCTTGACCTGCTTAAATCCACCAACATCTAATTGAAAAGGTCAAAGGTCTAAGGCTTCAATTTGAACCTAGCTCTTGAGATGTTGTTATGCCGTTAACGGGATTAGTATTCACCGCCCAGAGCTCCAATTATTAAGCCATTCGGGACCAGCAAAACAAAATTGCTGGCCCTAAAATTTTTTTAGGAGTTAATCTCTCGTACTTAATTTGCCACCGTCCAAAAATCTATCAACACTCTGGAGTCAAGAAATGCACCTATGTGATGGCAACATCCCAAAGGCCAAACCATAAAAAGTTAACAGGCATTAAAGAAGATTTTATGGTGCTCAAAATTAAAGGCATGGGGGTAATAGCAAGATGTGATGTCAACGTCCACAATATACGCTGGGGCAGTTCCAGCATCAACGCAAGAGGATCTAGACTGGAGATCGTCAACTCAGATAATTAGTCCGCTTTCTTTAACGTGGTCAGACGAAAGTCATAGAAATCATGGTGGCATTCCCCCACGTTGCGACTCCTGTCGGAGAATGGAAAGCATCGAACGATATCACACCCTCCGATCACAAGTGCATTGATTTCATAAAGGACATGGATTCATCTCCAACCACTACATTTTGGAATTCGTGGAAGACAGATCGGGCGACTTATAAAATGCAACTGAATGCTCGAGTTGCGATCTCTTGGAGGTGCATCAAAACCATTGCTAGAATTGAGGAAACAATCCAGATAATTACAACTAGCAAGAGAGAAGCTTCCGAAGAGAGATATCAACTTCAAATACCAAAGAAGGGTAAAAGACCATGGTGGAATGGAGCTGGGGCTTTCAATCAGTTGGATCCTTCACATGCTGGAGTGGAGGAAAATCCAAATTCGGATATAGGTCTATTGGGGCAAGATGTCTTAAGGGCTGCACGCGGGAAGAAGTTCTCTCTCCCTTGTTATGGCTCCTGGTAATCGACACTTTGCTATGGCTCCTGGAGGACACAAAGGTTTTCGCATAAGAATTAGCGGATGATCCTGGCATAGTAATTACCGGCCAGTTTGCACACACTGTATGTGACCGCTTGGATGTAACTCTACAGCTGGTGCCTCTGTAACAGAATGGTGAACACGAGGAAGGCTGGACTAGATATGTTGACTAGGAACATTATGTGGAGCAGCTACACACTACCCACCTTATTAGGGCGGAAATTCAGCTGGTACAAACGGTCAAGTATTTAGGAATACATCTCGGCTCCAAGGTAACGTTAAAGTGCCATATTCAGGAATAAAATCAGAAATCCTTCAGATTGCTTTGGTTCTGTAGGACTACGATAGGTAACTCGCTGGAACTTTCACCAACAGGGATTCATTGGATGTATACATCCATCCATTTTGATGTATGCATGCATCATCTGGTGGCGCACCTTGAATTTTGCTAATAGCAGGAAGCTGCTGACGCAGATTCAAAAGTTCGGTTTTCTAGTTATTACTGAACAGCAACCACGCGAAGCTATCCTAGATCTACACCTTATTCATTTGGAAGTGAAACAAAAAGCATCTAACGACGCCTATAGATTTGATACCATTGGCGCGTGGAAAAGCGGCCAATTATACGGTCATGCGTCCATCAGGAAATTTATTGACAAACATCAAGTGGGTCTGATGCTGGCTCATCATATGGTTTCCAGATTCGTCTTTCAAAAGACACATTCTGTCTTAATCACCAAATGAGAAAAATGGTCGATAAATGGCCACAAGTCTTTTAAGATTACAGACCTAATAATCTTCATCGACGGGTCAGTCATGGAAGACTGATCGGGCACAGGGGTGTTTCCGGAAAAATGACAACCATGCCCAGATATATGCCGTTTTATTGGCAGTTGAAGATTGTTTGAGACAAAACTGGCAGGGTCGCACCAGTTGAATCTGTTCCGATAGTCGAGCAAGGTTATCAATACTAAACAATAACATGTCAAGCCAGTTTTGTTGGAGATGCACCTGAAAATAGGCCGACTATACGAAACATTCCTGATGTGGGTGCCAGGACAATCAAACATCGCTGGTAATGAGAAAACTGATGGACTGGTTCATCAAGGTTCTGGATCCACAATGGTAGGACCAAAGCCACCTACCATGAACAGTGAAATTGCAAGAATTTATGCTGCCGAATGGAGAAATTTGAGCTTCACCACGCAGGCGAAAATTTTTATGTAAGAACCCGGGGAATTTTAGCGAAACACTGTTCCTTAAACTACCATATAAAAAAATTGCCGTGGTCTAGGTTATATGCAGCCAATGTGGGGAGAAAGAGAAGATGATCTTGCACTTCACACATATGCAGCTGTCTGGCCACCCCAGATCTCAGCAGGCGGGAGGACATTGATTAGGCAATTTCTGAGGATAGTGGAATGGGTCTAACAAAAGGCCTGAGTGCTCGGAGCTACAGCTCCATCTACTGAACTAAACGTCTGGATGTTTCAAGAGGCTCACTGAAGTATTTATATTAGCTAGAAATCTCTGCGAGCACTGTCTGCAGATTCTGTGGAGTGCAAAGTAGGATAACACAATTGGAAGAATACTTAACACAATACCCAACACTAAAACACTTAGAAGTAGGAAACATATAACATATAAATATCAAAATTGCACAATAGTACCTTAAGACGTGAAATTTCGCGAGATACTATTATTATTGAGTTAAAATTGCGTAATAGGAACCTTCCTTCAAGATAGCCAAATAGTGAACCCGATTTATTTTTAAAGACCATCCTGGAGGGTGAGTCAGTATGGTTTGACTAGTTCATATCTAAAAAATTAGAAGGCTTAACTGATAACATCGCTCCCGGTCATCTGAAGCAATGTTTTTAATTTGAAAACACTAGTTCTACACCGGTATTGTGCATGTATTATTTAAGTATTCGTCTTCAGATTCTATCTAGCTTTAACTTTAAACTGTATAAACTTCACATCATTTTCATTTCCACCCACCACCTGATTTTCTCACCCCGTATTACTCTACACCAAAGCAAATAGTAGGCGGTCTATTGTTATTTTTCATCAATAACAATCGTAGTAACAAAAATAACACAAAAGTGTTCCCAATTGGATGATTATCCTTGTTCACATGTATGACAATAAATTTGCAAACAAAGAAGTGGCACATGTCCCCCAATTTTATGAGTTGAATCACTTACAACCTCAAACAAATCCGATCTTCGGATTGAAGGCGCGCAAAAAAATCAGAAAGCGTAAAAGTTGCATTGCTGACAATAACTATCCTATTGGACTGTACAAAGAAGGGAGATTCCCAACCAACTACAGACCAGATTGGCGATTTTAGGAGGGTGGCATGAAATACTTTTGGACATCGTGCAATGGTATAATGCCAGTGAAAGCAAATTTTAGATAGCTTCCGGTTGAATTGTTGAACTGTATGTCCTGCATTAACACGCACAATTGTATAATACATATTAATGTTTAGAGAAAGATTAGATAATCAGGAAGAAATGAGATATTTCGACATAGATTCCACCGGAAAGCACTTTGCAACGGTTTGCAGTTTGTATTATACTTTTTGTTCATTTGGTTGGTCTTTAAAAAAAATGGTCCAGTTAAATGCAAGAAAAGGCCTCATTTCCGTTTAATATTGCTGGATTTTTTTCATGTAATAGAAACGCTTGTGAGGGTGGTATTTTTTATAGAAAATCATTATGATTCATCTGAGTTGACTTAGGAATGGGGTTTTGTAAAATAAAAGTACTTTAGCCAATGCCAATTGAAACAAAGCCATTATCTGCTTTTTTGGGTGTACATCTTTATCTCAACGGCGCAACAACCGGTATCCGGTCTAGGCCTGCCTTAATAAGGAACTCCAGACATCCCGGTTTTGCGCCGAGGTCCACCAATTTGATATCCCTAAAAAGCCGTCTGGCGTCTTGGCCTACGCCATCGCTCCATCTTAGGCAGGGTCTGCCTCGTCTTCTTTTTCTACCATAGATATTGCCCTTATAGACTTTCCGGGTGGGATCATCCTCATCCATACGGATTAAGTGACCGGCCCACCGTAACCCATTGAGCCGGATTTTATCCACAACCGGACGGTCATGGTACCGCTCATAGATTTCGTCATTGTGTAGGCTACGGAATCGTCCATCCTCATGTAGGGGGCCAAAAATTCTTCGGAGGATTCTTCTCTCGAACGAGGCCAACAGTTCGGAATTTTCCGAGGAATACATGAGGACTGGCAAGAGCTTTGACCCTATGGTGAGACGTTTCGATTGGAACAGTTTTTGCAAGCTGAAATAGGCTCTATTGGCTGACAACAACCGTGCGCGGATTTCATCATCGTAGCTATTATCGGTTGTGATTTTCGGTCCTAGATAGGAGAAATTATCAACGGTCTCAAAGTTGTATTCTCCTATCTTTATTCTTCCCGTTTGACCAGTGCGGTTTGATGTTGTTGGTTGGTTGGTTTCCGGTGCTAAAGTTAATAATAATCTGAAGTTGCCACCATATATTTTGTCTTGCCTTCAATGATGTGCATGTGTGATCTCGCGCCACCTTCTCGATCTGGATGAAGGCAGCTTGCACGTCTCGGGTGGTTCTTCCCATGATGTCGATATCGTCAGCATAGCGTAGTAGTTGGGTGAACTTAAAGAGAATCGTACCTCTTGCATTTACATCAGCATCACGGATCACTTTCTCCCCTCGTCGTAGACCGTTGTTGATGTTGAATGGTCTTGCGAGTGATCCTGCTGCTTTTATCTAGTGTCGCACATTGGTCAGGGTCAGCCTAGTCAGTCTTATTAGTTTCGTCGGGATACCGAATTCTCTGATGGCTATGTACAGTTTTACCCTCGATGAATTGATGGTGCAACTGTTGTCCATATTCCAACATGATCTGTTGCTGATTTGCCTGGAGTGAAGCCTCTTTGGTATGGGCCCATGATGTTCTGGGCATATGGGGCTCTCCGGCCTAGCAAGATAGTGGAGAATATCTTATAGATGGTACTCAGCAACTTGATACCTCTATAATTGCTGCACTGTGTGATATCTTCCTTTTTATGTATGAGATAGATAATGCTTCGTTGCCAATCGCCAGGCATTGATTCGCTGTCCCATCCCTTGAGCACAAGTTGATGAACCACTTGGTGTAACTGGTCGCCTCCATATTTAACCAATTCGGTTGTAATTCCATCGGCTCCTGGCGACTTATGATTTTTTAGCTGATGAATTGCCGGACTGTTTGTCTTAAACTTGATAGTGGCAGTATTTGTCCGTCGTCTTCAGTTGGCGGGACCTCCAACTCGCCGATGTTCTGGTTGTTCAGTAGCTCATCAAAGTACTTAACCCATCGCTCGAATATGCCCATTCTGTCGGAAATCAGATTTCCCCCTTTGTCTCGGCAGTATGAGCATCAAGGTGTATAAGGCTTCATCCTGCTGACTTGTTGGTAAAACTTCCGCGCCTGGTGCGGTTCCTCCCTATACTTTTCTAGTTCACAGACTTGTCGGTTCTCCCAGGCTTCCTTTTTCCGCCTGTGAAGTCGCTTCTCCGCTCTACGGAGTTCGTGATAAGTTTCTGCGCGTGCCCCCGTTTTTTGAGAATGCAACATTACTCGGTATACGGCATTCTTCCGTTCCGTTGCTAGCTTACATTCATCGTCAAACCAACCACCTCCTTTTGCGGCTGGGGCCAAGTATGTTTGTGGCCATATCCATGATAACGTTCTTTAGGTGATTGTGAAGATCATTTGTTGATGCTTCATCTCCAGGTCCTCTGTTGACTGTGGTTATTGCGGCATCCATTTCCCTCTTATAGATGTCGCGGAGGGTTGTGTTGTGGATGACCTCAGTGTTAACTCTCACCTGATTGTCAGAGGAGATTCTAGATGGTATTGTTATTCGAGCTCGGAGCACCATGCCAACGAGATAGTAATCCGAGTATATATTGGCCCCCTATATGTTCTGACATTCATCAAGGCTGAGAGGTGGCGGCGTTCGATCAACACGTGGTCAATTTGGTTGAAAGTGGTCCCGTCTGGAGAGACCCACGTATGTTTGAGGTCCGCTTTCCGCGCTAACCAGGTACTTCCAACAACCATTTCGTGTGACCCTGCTAATTGGATAATCCGCAATCCATTATCATTTGTATTTTGGTGTAAGCTATGGGAGCCAACATATCGCCTGAATACGGGCATCTTCCCTACTTGGCTGTTAAAATCCCCCAGTATGACTTTGATATCATATCTGAGACAGGCTTCGAGGGTTCGTTCTACTGCCTCGTAGAAGGTATCCTTCTCCGACTCTGCAGTCTCCTCTGTAGGGGCGTGAACGATTGTGAGGCTTATATTTCTAAACTTGCCTCGCAAACGCAGAGTGCACAGCCGTTCGTTTATGTTTGCAAAGCCGGTAAGAGCAGATTTCATTTTTTGGCTGACTAAGAAACCTACTCCGAGCACATGGTCTACTGGATGGCTACTATAATATATGGTGTAACGCCTCTTCTCCAGGAAACCGGTCCCTGTCCAACGCATCTCCTGTAACACTGTTACATCAGCCCTATATTGGGACAGGGTATCGGCTAACTGCTTATCAGCTTCATCTCTCTACAGGGAGCGCACATTCCATGAGAAAATGCGCAAATCGTTATTCCGTTGTCGTTGCCGGGCTCGTCGTTGTATAATCCGCCCAGTCCGAGCCTCCTGTTGTGGCTTCGTAACAAGTTGTTTTCCGTGTAAGGTTGTCAGCCCTGCCCAACCCCCAACCTGGAGGGCCAGTTGGTACAATTTGTCCTGTTTTTAGGCGCGGGAGACTCGCCTTCTCCGTCTGCAGCTTTTCGTTAAGAAAGAGCTCCCAGCAGGCATTTCTCAAGTTTTATGCTCCATCGTGGGTACCAATCCACGTTTCGTTCTGGGACCTATACTACCCTTTGACTTTTTAGCTTTTTAAGGTTTTGTGTAAACACAAAACCTTATTAAAATCGGTTTACTGTCTGTCTGTCTGTCTGTCCGTCTGTCTGTCTGTCTTTTTTTTTTTTTTTTGAGGAGGTGGAAATCTTCAAAAGGCACTGGCCTGGACACACCAGCGTGTGGGATTTTTACCCACTAAAACCACCCCCGACTCCCTCCCTGCCCCGCGGAACTACCATAAGGTATTACATCACGGGGCGGAGTCAGCTCACTCTAGCTTAATCCCATTTCTTCTATACGCGGCGCACGTGACCGCGTTTTTCTCCTTTCCTCTGCCTTTCGCAGTTTATCTTGAATTGATGCGATCATGGAGTTGACCGCATCCCAATTATCTTGATGTGCTAGCATTTTCGGCACCAGATTTTCTGGTACCAGCACCTCTCCTAGAGTCTCCTCTAGGTTCCTCCTTTCTTCCACAAATCTCGGACAGTGGAAGAATACATGCTCTGGGTCCTCTGGGACTCCATCGCAATTTGGACAGTTGGGTGAGGTCTCCAATTTAAACCTGTGAAGGTATTGGAGATATCCTCCATGTCCCGTGAGAAACTGGGTGAGATTATAATTAACCTCACCGTGTCGTCTCTCCAACCACTCCTTGATGGCAGGAATGAGCCTGTGAGTCCACCGACCCTTTCCCGAGCGTTCCCACCGCTCTTGCCATCTATTTATGGATCTCTCCCTCTCAGCCTTCTTCGTCTGCAATAAGGGAGAGATTGACTTCGCATGGTATATATTCGCCATCTCATCTGCCAAGATGTCAATGGGCATCATTCCAGAGATGACGAATGCTGCATCATCTGAGACAGTCCTGAAGGCAGAGCATACCCTCAGAGCTGCCCTCCTGTAGACTGCATTCAGTTTGCTAGTGTTAACTGACATCCGCAACGCCTCGCTCGAAACTGGGGTCGCATAGAGCATGATTGAGGTCACCACCCTGGCTATAAGCAACCTAGAGGTATGCCGTGGCCCTCCCACGTTCGGCATCATCCTGGCCAGGGCCATACTAGCAGTGGATGATTTATCACAAACATATTGTACGTGTTGCTTGTAGCTGAGCTTCCTGTCTATCACCACCCCCAAGTATTTGATGGCCGGCTTGGAAGTGATGATATGATTCCCGACTCTAACACAGGCGTAATTTCTCTTCCGGCGCTTCGTGATGAGGACCGCTTCCGTTTTTTCCTCCGCAAGCGTCAGACCAGAGCTCTCCAACCAGCATTTGACAGCACTGATTGCCTCGCTTGAGTATAACTCAGCATCTTCGAGATGCTTTGCGACAACAACCAGTGCAATGTCGTCAGCGTAACCCACCACTGTGGCTTCCTCCGGAAGGGGAAGATTAAGTACATCGTTGTACATGATGTTCCACAGTAGTGGGCCCAATACGGAGCCCTGCGGGACACCCGCGGAAACGACGTACTCCTGCGGGCCGTCATCAGTGTCGTACCAGAGCCTCCTTTCAGTTAAATAACTATCGACAATTGCGGCGAGGTAGGCGGGAATACCAACCTTCGCTAGGGATTTCCGGATTAGATTCCAATTGGCCGAATTGAATGCATTTTTCACGTCCAGGGTTACTACCACGCAATATTTGCTGGTACTACCCTTTCCGTGGATTGCATCTTCGGCCAAGCCAGTAACCAATTTGATGGCATCAATGGTTGATCTGGCTTTACGGAATCCATACTGCCGATCTGAAAGGCCGCCTTGGCTCTCAACTACTGGGAGTAATCTATTATAGATTACCCGCTCTAGCATTTTCCCCACCGTGTCCAAAAGACATATGGGTCGGTATGAGGATGGTTCACCTGGTGGTTTACCAGACTTAGGCAGAAGCACCAACTTCTGCCGCTTCCATACCGCTGGAAATATTCCCTCGGACATGCACGCTTCGAACAACTCAGCAAACATGTCCGGCCTGGATTTCACGGCAAGCCTAAGGGCCTTATTCGGTACTCCGTCCAGACCCGGTGCTTTATTGTCTCCTATTCTGCCGCAGATCTCCAGGAGCTCGTCTCTGGTGACTGGCGGGATTGCCGTCACATTCAGAGGTGGTTGGAATGTGTCGGTGTTCTCCTCTTGCTGGGGGAATAACCCCTGGATGATTTTCAACAAGAGGGCGGGGCACGTGATCTGCGGAGACGAACGGCCTCTAAATCGTCCCATCACGATTCCATAAGCTCTCCCCCACGGATTTACGTCCGCTTCTGAGCAGAGCTCCCTAAAGCATTTCCTCTTGCTTCGCTGGATGGCGAGCTTGAGGGTTTTGCGGGCTGCCTTATAGGCGCACTCTTTCTGCCCTTGATCGACTCTACCTACCGCCCTCTGAGCCGCTCTTCTCGCTCGGTGGCAGGCTGATCGAAGGCCGGTCAGTTCATCATTCCACCAGTAGTTTGGTCTTCTACGGGGGAATGCGCACCTCCTAGGCATGGACGCGTGACATGCTTTGGCGATGCATTGAGCCAGATGGACAGCTCTTTCCGTAGAGGCGCCTGCTATATCAGGTTGATCCAACCACACCTCTAAGAAGCTCTGCTCATCCAAAGATTTTGCAGACCAGCCTGAAATCTTTTTCGGTTTCAGGCATGATAGCTCTTTGCCCTGAGGTTCGACACATGTCTCAAAGAAAACTGCCTGGTGATCGCTGTGGGTGTAGCGTTCGCTGACACACCAGGACATACCACGCGCCAGCGAAGGGCTGACAAAGGTCAGGTCTACAACCGAGCCTGATCCCCCTTTCTGAAAGGTGTTTACAGCACCTTCGTTAGCCAAAACTATGTCCATCTGCGCAAAAGCTTCTAATAAACTGCGCCCCCTAGCATTTGATTCCCTACTACCCCACTCTAGGGCCCAAGCATTGAAATCACCAGCAATCACCTTTGGACTTCGTCCCTTCGCGTCGAGAACAAGATTATCAAGCATTTGCTCGAATTCAAACAGTGTCAAACTTGGCGGGGCGTAGCAGCTGTATACATATACACCACTTATTTTCGCCCACACGAAGCCACTGCCTGCCTGACTTGCAGTACATTGTATGGCCTGTCGACCACAAGCCCATATCTTTGACCCATATGCCACCGTGACGGTGTCTATACGGTTCGCTTATGATGGCGATTTCCGTCTCAGATTCGAACGTGGCCTGCTCAAGTAAATCCTGAGCGACCCTGCAATGATTCAGGTTTATTTGAATAAACCTCATTTTCTCATTGCAGTGAGCGCCTTCCTAAATTCTGGACATTTACCACTCCCGGCAATATGCCGGTTATCCTGTCCCTCTTTTACTTCGCACAATAGGCACTTGGGGTCCCTATTGCACTCTCTGGCAATATGGCCTTTCTCCCCACACCTTCTGCATCGATCGGATCGATCAATGCTGCTGGTGCATGCCTTCGCGAAGTGTCCAAACATGAGGCATTTAAAGCACCTCTTCAGTGAAATTTGTTCCCTTAAACGGCAGACAACCCATCCAATCCGAATCCTTCCGGCAGCCAATAACATCTGTGCTGCCTCCGCTGGTACTCGTATTGTGGCTGTTTGAGTACCACCATAGGCTTTTCGTAAGCCCACAATAGACTCCTCCGTGAGTTCTTTCAACTTGAATTGCTCCTTCAGAGCAATACAAATTTCTTCTTTCGATGTTACTTCATCGAGATCCTTACATTGAAGGTAGATCTCATGTTTTTGGGCACGCACTGCGGCATTCTCTCCAAGTGAGTTTTTCACTTGAGTGCGAAAGTCATCAGTTTTGCCCACGCTGGATCTTTTCAGCTCGAACATGAGATCCCCTTTCTGGGTTCTTCGGATTCGGTTTACATTTCCGCTCAGATCTTTTAAGTCGGGATCCGCTTTGACCTTTTTGAGTATCTCCGCGTAGGACAGATTACCCTTACTGGAGATAACAATTACATCTGGACGAGTTCGCACTTTTGCCTTTCGTTCCGCTTTTTTGTTGGTAACTTTAGTCCATCCATCGTTTTCGCTGGTCTTAGGCTTCGCAACGCTAGTCGAGTTTCCTAGATTCGCTGTACGGTTTCCTCCTTCTGGTATTGGTTTTCCGGATGTCCTGTCCGCCTTTTTTTCTCTTAGGCGCCTGCTGATTACTTAAAGGATCCCCCTCTTTTTCACGTACTCGCTTATTTCGCTGGGATTCGATGGTAGTACGGTTAGGCGTCACTTGGGTCGCTTGTGATACTGTTGGCACAGCGGGGTTCGGCGTGTTCTTATTATTCTTTTCCTCCATCTGTGATCTATTATAGAGAACTCTAATAGCCCTCACCATATTCTTTATGGCTTGGTGCACGTTGTGCTTGTCCTTGATAAACTCGGACAGCTCAACTATTTTTGCCCCAAGCTGGGTGAAGGGCAATTCCTCCGGATCGGGACTCTGCTCCCTATAAGTCCCGGCAGGGTTACTCCTTTTACATGGTCCTTCACTTTTGGCCTGTACTTTATCCTTCATCGTCTTTGGCATTGGTGGAGATCTCAAAGTTGATGAGCTTCTTTTGAATGGATCTCCTCCTTGTTCCTGGAGCACCTCCTGCTGAACATGTGCGGTGGGTGTTGTCACGGTTTTTGTTGTCCAAAAAGCTGCTTTTAGTTCATCTTTGTTTGGTCTTGTTATTGGTGTTCTCGGTAAAGTCGTACTTCGCTTGAATACTTCCTTCTCCAGATCCAAATCACTTGTAGCATTATATGCCAAGGTGGCCAAGTTGTCCACCACCGAGGCACTGCGGTCGAGGGATATCGACGACCGGGAGCCCGCTTGCTCACTCCCAAAAGCCGCCGGTACTGGGGTTCCGAGCCCCTGCACCGTAAGTTTCCTCCTTCTCTCGTCTTCCGTGGTGGTTTTATGTTCTGGGTATCCTTCCCATAGCCATTTTGGTCCGCGCACCAGAGATGAGCAAACACTAGCCCATGCACAATCAAAAAATAAAAGTGCATGAACACATATTTACACATCAATAGGTATGCCCCTATCCGCCAGCTGGGGTCGCGCCTGATGGGAGATCTGGCCACTCCCCACAGGTCTGTCTGTCTGTCTGTCTGTCTTTTTTTTTTTTTTTTTCGGCGTTGGAAGGTGGAAAGGTTCAAAACCTACTGCTGGCTCCTGCCACACAGTTATGTGAGACTTCTACTCACTAAAACCACCTCCTTCTCATTCCACTCTCCCCACGGAACTCCTATCAAGTATTGCATCGCGGGGCTGGATCAGCTTTTAACTGCGGCTCATTATGGTTCTCTCCCTTCCTTGTTTTCGTCGTAGTTCTTCCTGCCTAAGCTGTTGGTGAATAGCTTGCAGTTCCCTTACAACCTGGTTCCAGGCATCCGTTGACTCCAGCATAAACTCCACAATGTTTTCGGGTGTTAAACGCCTGTCTGCGACCGCTTCCATTCTTGCTCGGTGCGCGGTGAACCTGAGGCAATCAAATATGACATGCTCCGCATTCTCAGCCACGTTACCACATCTTGGGCAGCATGGTGATTCGTCGTGACCAAATCGATGTAAATAGGCACGATAACCTCCATGTCCACTCAAGAATTGTGTTAACTCGTGGCTTAATTCCCCATGGTTTCGTTCAAACCATCTCCGAATATCCGGAATGATGCGGTATGTCCAACGACCAGTTTGGGACTCGTCCCATCGCTGTTGCCACCGTTCGATAGATTCCCACCGTGCCAGCTGCCGTCGAAATGCGCTAGACTCTCCAGCTGCATACGTTTTGTCGTAGAGTCGCCGACTTTCCTTCGCTATGTCTATGGGGAGCATCCCTGCTAGTACATATGCCGCTTCTCCTGATGTTGTCCGATATGCACTGCATACCCGGAGTGCACTTAATCGATATGCCATTCCCAATTTTCGGCAGTTCACTTTGTTATTCAGAGCAGTTGCCCAAACGGGAGCTGCGTAGAGTAGCACGGAGCTGACTACCCTGGAGAGCAGAAGACGTCGACTTTGTCTTGGCCCACCAATGTTCGGTAGTATCCTCGAGATCGTTGTAGCGATGGAAGACGCTTTAGTTGCGGCGTACTCAATGTGTCTTTTGAAGTTGAGTCTTCTGTCAATAATTACTCCCAAGTATTTGAGCGATGGTTGGGAGTAAATTGCTTTTCCGCCAACTTTGATTTTCACAGTTGTGTTCTTTCTTCTCTTGCTAATGAGAACTACTTCTGTTTTATGCTCGGCAAGTGAAAGGCCAGAATTTCTCAACCAGGAATTGATCTCCCATATCGCTTCATTTGCATAGATCTCGATCTCGTCTTGGTGCTTTGCAGCCACCGTTATTCCGATATCATCGGCGAAGCCAATAGTTGTCACGTTGTCCGGTAGGCGTAGCGTCAACACTCCATCGTACATAACTAGCCACAGCAAGGGACCCAGGACAGAACCCTGTGGCACTCCGCAAGTTGTCGGGAATTTTTTTAGCCCATCGTCCGAGTCGCAGTAAAGTCTTCTCCCAAGGAGAAACTCGACCACAATGCGTACAATGTACTTCGGGGCTTGTATCTTTTCGAGTGCCTCGATGATTTTATTCCATTTTGCACTATTGAACGCATTTTTTACGTCGAGGGTTATTACTGCACAGCATTTTCCTTCTTCTATTGCAGCGATTGCGTCGACAGTTGATTTTGCCTTACGAAATCCGAGTTGTTTGTCGGAAAGGCCTCCTTCCTTTTCCGCAACAGCGAGCAGCCTGTTGTATAATACTCGTTCAAATAGTTTACCAATGGTATTGACCAAACATATCGGTCGATATGAGGAGGGGTCTCCCAATGGTTTACCTGGCTTCGGAATAAGTATCAACTTTTGCAGCTTCCATTGCTCGGGGAATTCTCCTTCTCTGAGGCATGCCGTAAAAACTTTAGCAAACATACCTGGTGCTGACCTGGCTGCCACTTTCAGGGCGATATTCGGGATTCCATCTGGCCCTGGGGTCTTATTTTCAGCCAATTTACTTGCTGCATCAAAAATTTCCTCTTCTACCACTTCAGGGATTTCGTCGGGGTTTACATGCACTTTAGGCAGATTTGTGTAGTTCACATCCTCTGGGAAGAGAGTGTCCACTATGTTTTGTAGTAATTTTGGACAGGTAATCGGTGGGGAGCGCTTGCCTTTCAGTGATGACATTACAGACCTGTAGGCGCCACCCCATGGATCAGAATCAGCTTCGGTACACATCCGCTTGAAATGTTCGGATTTGCTCTTCGTGATAGCTACTTGCAATTTTTTCCTCGCGTTCTTGTATTGCATGTGCAGCTCAACGAATTCAGGTTGATTTCTTCTGCGCTGGGAGCATCTCCTAGCTCTGAGGCAGTTTTTCCGACATTCCTCAATTTCTGAATTCCACCAGAAATTGGGATTTCGTCTTCGGAAAGCGCTACGCCGTGGCATAGAGGCATCGCATGCCCGCTGCAATTTTTCCGCGGCCTGTAAAGCTTTTTCTTGTGCGCTTCCCGATACTAATGTGTCATCTAGAAGTACCTCCTTGAACATTTCTTCATCGAATTTGTTAGTTACCCAGCTCATCGTTATTCTTTTTTGTGGCTTCATGTAATTCCTACGCGAGGTTTGGAAGACAATAGCCTGATGATCGCTGTGTGTGTACTCTTCGCTAACATGCCACTGCAAGTCTTTGATAAGGGTGTCACTGACGAAAGTGAGGTCTACTACCGATTGTAATTCTCCCCTCCGGTATGTGTTGGCTCCCCCAGAGTTCGCAAGTACGACATTTAGACGCGAGAATGCCTCTAGCAGTATTTGCCCCCTTGCATTTGTTTTTCTGCTTCCCCATTCTTCTGCCCATGAGTTGAAATCACCGGCAATTATTTTGGGATTATAGCGCCTGGCATCAAAAGATAGTTTCTCAAGCAACAAAGTGAATTCCTCCAGCGTGAGGCTCGGGGCTGCGTAACAACTATAGATGTATATACCTCCTATTTTGGCACGTGTAAATCCGTTCTCTGGATGTTTTTTTACATCTTCTATAGCACGACTTCCGCAGCTCCATATCGCGGCTTTGCTGTTTTTGTCAGCTACCCATACTCCGCTATGAAGATTTTCATATTGTTCGCATACAATAGCTACGTCGACATTATTTTCAAACACGCTCTGGGAGAGCAGGTCTTGGGCCGCTCGACAGTGGTTCAGATTTAGTTGCATAAACTTCATTTGTGCTTATTTATGAACGCCTTTCTGAATACTGGGCAATTACTGCTTCCTGCAGTGTGGGCGCTGTCGCTATTTTTCATTTCAACACAGAACACGCATTTGGGCTTTCCGCTGCAATCCTTCGCAAAATGGCCTTGCTCTCCGCACTTGCGACACAGACTAGATCTGTCTTGTGAGCTGGTACAGGCTTTCGCAATGTGGCCGAACTGCCAGCACTTAAAACATTTATGCACCTGACTTTGCTCTCGTATCCGGCAAACCACCCATCCAATACGAACTTTACCTGCCGCTATAGCCTTTTTTGCTTCTGTCTGTCTGTCTGTCCGTCACACACAGTTTTCTCGAAGACGGTTACAGCGATTGACACCAAATTTGGTGGAAAGCTGGGAACTGTGAACGCTCACGCATACAGTGAGTTACATCCTTTAATGATGAATTTAAGGGGGGGTCCCCATACATGCAAAAGGGGAGTGTAAATTTTTTTTTCATCAAATATAGTCATGTGGGGTATCAAATTAAAGGTCTCAGTTAGTACTTTTCGAAGACGGTCTTAGTTTTGACATTTGTTGAAAAGATGGGGAGGGCGGGGGGTTGAAAGTGACCATTCCTTTACGGGGGCCATTCTCAGAAACTACCCAACCGCAAAATCTGAAAAAAATCAAGAGGCTGCCACTATATGGTGCCTGGGCTCCGAAATACCTTCCACATCGATATCTGCACAAATAAAGTTAATAATAGTATATTACTATAATTTCTAGTAATTCGCTGCAAGACCCCCTTAAGTTCATGCTAGGACTACGAAATTTCGCAACAATATAGGATATAGCATAGAGCATGATCTAACCAAGTTTCGTGGAAATCGCACTATTACTAACAAAGTTATAATACGTCAAAGTTGTCGCTTCTTTGCAAATTCAAGACTATGAATGTCAATATCATCCGAAAGTGGATATTCTCACATAATATATGCATATATTACGTGCTACGTACTAAGAAATACACAAAACCTTTCGTACCTGAAGCGTCCAGCTTCCGGTTTCCCGACTTGTTTTTAATTATTTGCATGCCAGCGTCAATTACTCGAAGTAGACATGTGTATATATATGTATGTGCTAATGAATTTTGCGGGTAGTATACAATAAGATGGACATGTGTGTACGTTAATAGCAGCAGAATTTAATCCATTATTGGCCAAGGGGTTGTATATGACCCCAGATTTACGATTTTTTCTCAATTTTCCAGTCGTGCTTTTTAATGGTGCCGTTAATCGAATGTATCAATCAACTATTCATAAAAGCAACAAAATAATTTTAATAAGAGTAAGGAGTGTAGAACATACGCCTATTTTGGTGAATATCGCTATCATTATTTTTGACTATTTTTAAAACAATCAAATACTTAATTTCCTACCGTTATTCGATATTTAGTTTAATGTTCCATTGTCTAAATTATGCAAAATAAAGTTACTTTTTGAAAAACGATAGATTAGTAGTGATTACCTTTAGTAATTCATACTAGGGTCGTAAGGGACCCGACGACCCGATAACATTTCAGTGCTTAGATCCGTTGCACGACCTTGAGTATGTCGGTGGTACGTTCTTCTGTTTCTTTACTTCGATTATCCCCTACTTTCTAGCCAGGCGTTTTTCTAGAATTAGCTCAGTTTTATGTCACCAGTTCGCGAAAGTGTTTACTTTACTTTCGTTAGTCTTGTCAGTTTGTTTGACTTCGAATTGATCTTTTCTTGATCTTTCTCGGATAACAATATCTTGAACAAAAATGATAAATTTGCAAAACTGCGTCCACTTTTCGACAGGCTAACATCAATTTCATGAGGTTTGGGATTTTCTCTGGGACGCTTTCGATAGATGAAGAGAGGGTTCCATTTTTTGGTCGACATACTGCAAAAATGTTTATGAAAAGTAAGCCAATTTGCTGTGGTTTGAAAACTTGGAATTTGTGCTCTGAAGATGGATACTTATTTCATTTTATTCCTTATGCTGGTGCTACAACAAGATGCACGTCTGACCTAGGAGGCGATGGCAGTATTGTTTTGCAATTACTGACTATTGTTGAGCAGCCAAAAAACACGCTGTTTACTTCGATAATTTCTTTTCTTCTTATTAACTTTTTCAGAAGCTGCTCGAGAAAAATGTTTGTGCCTCAGGGACCGTTACAGAAAATCGGTTGAAAAAGTGTCCTGTTCTGTATAATTCTGAACTGAAGAAAAGAGAAAGAGGAACGTATGGTTCGGCATACGATCTAAAATCTAATCTGTTAGTCGTCAAGTGACACGATAATTCCCCGGTCGTGGTTGCAAGTATAATAATTGCACAAACGTTGAGCCCCTAAATAAGGCTACATGATTTTCAAGGCCTGATCAACCCCAAATGATCGCTGAATACAACCGGTATATGGCAGGAGTTGACCTTCACGATAATGGCGTGACCAATTATCGGATTACTGTGAGAAGCAAGAAATCGTGGTGGCCATTATTTATCAATTTCCTGCGAAATTCAGCGATAAATGCCACATAGACGTCTCAACAAAGACTCAATGCCGCTGATTGATTTTATTACTGACATCGTGCTTGGACTTACAAAATTTGCCACACCAGGGGTAGAAACTTCCCCCTATTTCATATGCAAGATACGACAACGTGGCATACATGATCTTTAGACAGTCCTCAGATTCTCGAAGGAGGTGTAGGATATGCAAGAAGAAAAGACTATATGGTATTTGTGCGAAAAATGTGAAGCCCATCTTCATCCAGAATGTTTTAAGTTGTTCCACACACGTTAGGTAGTGAATAAAGCCGTGGGTCGTATACGACCGAAGCTGTTATAAATTGATAACCAATTATAAAAAAAATCTGAACATATCATTTTTATCCTAGTTTGAATTCAAATAAAACAAAAAGTAACAATATTTTTTTGAGAATTGTGGGGTCCTAAGTCCGCATCAACTTAATGTCGGACCGGACCAAATGGGAAGCAACTTACTACCCCTTTTTTTGGTCCACGGACCCCTCGTTTACGGCTTAGCATCCAAACTTTACAAAAATGTCAGGCGATGATGGCTAAGTTGATGCGGACTTAGGACCACACAATTCTCAAAAAAATATTTTCAGCTCTGGCCAAGCTCTAGTCAATAAAGCGGATTTTGTGTTCAATATAATTCGTAGGCATGTCGTGTTCTGATTTTTTTTCAGATTTTTCGGTTAAGTAGTTTCTGAGAATGGGTTCGTTAAAGAAATGATCATTTTCAACCCCCCGCACTCCCCATCTTTCCAAGAAATTTTAAAACTAAAACCGGCTCCGAAAAATACTAATCGAGACCTTTCATTTGATGATATTTGATGAAAAAAAAATGTACACCCCCCTTTTGCATGGATGGGGACCCCCCCCCCCCCCTCCCCTCTTTCTATGTATGGGGACCTCCTCTGGAGACACTCAGACAGACAGTAAACCGATTTTAATAAGGTTTTGTATTTACACAATAAAGAAGATTTTTATTATTTTCTAATATTGGCCAATAATGGGTTAATTTGCGTACATATGTGCATGCTTTTGAGCATGGGGTAAAGTGAAAATATGTGAAAATGCGTTAGATCAATTTGGATGCGTACATATATATGTAATTATATACGGTAATAGCTGAAACATTTTGAATTTTGAATATTTTGCATTCTTAGCTATGGAGGAGTGGAAAACGTGCGTAAGCATTTGCTCACATACCCGAAGCTTCCGGTATTCCGACCTGTTTTCAAATTTGGAACAAAAAGAAGCATAGTGTATCTCTATCGCGATGGACAGTATGAAACTGGACCTTTTTCATATGCCCCCTGGAGGTTTTTGCTTGTGGAGATACCGTTACTTAATTCTACGTACCCTTATTGTATATGTAACGAAGACGAGGGGGCTCAGAACGAAACCTGTTACAATTTATGGTACCTGTATTTTGGGTTGTAGCTTCCTTACCTCCCATCTGATATGGAAAGTTGTGTTAGTTCTGAAAAGTACTAATTGATATCCCAGGTAACCATATCTTGATAACAAAAATTTTACCCTCCCCTTTCACATGTATGTATTATAGATTCCCACCCACTGCATGTAAAGTTACTCACAAATCACACGTTCTCCCCAAAGTTCGCAACAATAGATTCAGCTGTTCACAGTAAATTGGGTGTGACTGAAAGGTAGACAAACAGACGTTGAATAAAAATTAATAATGCTTTGTTTCACACAAAACCTTAAAAAGAACCATTTTTCAGGCTTGACAAAAAATCAAGTGTATTCTCCAAATAATGATACGATAAATTCAAAAACCGTTTTGGATACATAATCGATGTTGAGATATCCGAAGCCTTGCAGAAATGCTAGGCCGTTCACCTCAGTCGACGCGGCTGGACTGTCGAGAAATGGGCAAGGGTATTTGGCGCATGAACGTCGGCAAATGCGTCTCTGCGCGCTAAATATTGGCATTCTTATTGAAAAGACCGAGGAACTCGCAAGAGTCCTTTGAAAAAGACGCAATGATATTTGCGCCCTACAAGGAAGTCGATGGTGTGGTCCCAAAAACTGCTACATAGAACACAAATACTGTAAAAACAGCTATAAACTTCTCTATTTTGCTAGCCCACATACTCAATACTGGGTGGGTATTGCATCTCAGAGGGCTTCCGTGATGCTATTAAAGAAGTCGCACGATTTGATCGATCATCAATTTATGGACTGAGCGTCGATCTGATACGAGACAAATGACTTCTGGTAACTTCCCGATACGAAACTTACCTGCTGATAAATATACATATGGTTTTAACGGGCGACCTTAATGGTCACGTGGATGAAAAGGCAGACAGCAGCAGGTGGCATGGGAGAAAAGGGCTTGATGCAATGAAGGTCGCGAGCGCATAGTCGATTTTGTGGACACTTATGACCCTTTGCCTTCCTACATCTCATAGTCGGAACAGTAAAAGGCAAATCGACTATATTCTCATGAGACGCCGACAATTCATCACAGTCACTGACTTCAAAGCTATTCCCCATAAGAGCTTCACCTCAATATCGTCGTTGATTTCTGTCTTGCGAGTGAAACCACCGATAAAACAGCGTGAGCGCACTACCCCGCCATTCATTAAATGGTGGGGATTTTGTAAAAAAAAGAAGATTGCCAACCATTATAGATGTGGAAGAATCGTAGAACCAAGTTAAAAACACGGTCCACAAAGTGACCTATGCAACCCTCGGTATCACCAAGCTAGGTAAGTGGTTCATCATCCGAAATGGCTGGAATGACGACGTCCAAATGAAGGTTCGTGATAAGAAACGCCTCGATCACAATTTTCTCGACGATAAAACGCGAAAAAGCGATTGCTGTTACCTGAGCAGTTCATTATAAAGATCTTGACGATAAACTGGACATTCGGGAAAGTGAGAGAGACCTGATCGACTTGTCAAAAGCCAACACCGACGCACATGTGATATCGAATATTTCTGTTACGTTAATGGCAAGAAAGATGCTTTGCTTACTGATCAACATCGCGGGAATAGATAGCTGTAATATTCTTTTGAACGGAAGAATTTGTTTATTCTCCCTTCCCGTAAGCACTCTCGACGATTTTAGCAGCAGTTTCACCTATCAACGTCGCTAAAGTCGAAGAAGTAATTAATGAAATGAAAGCCAGGAAAGCAACGCGACCTGGCGATATCGCATCTGAGCTCTGCAAAGCGAAGAGCTGAGACCCACCACTATGAATCAATGAATTCTTCAACCGGGTTATTGACGAACGTAGAACACCATCTGACTGACAAGACCGTACGATGCGGTTGCTGTCTCATACCATCAAGATTTTTGAACGCATTCATGACAACCGTGACATCGTTCAAATAACCGTGAATCAAGCCGAATTTGTTAAGAACTGCGGAGCTACTGACGCAATACATGCTGCGCGGTTACTCGCTGAGCAACACCGTGCAAAACATCGCCCATTTTATTTATTTATTTAATTTAATGGACAACAAACAGTAAACTCCAATTACTTATTGAAAAAGTATTTCACAGTATGCCACATGAACTCTTCAGGTATGGTCTGTTACAAGACTTCGTGTCAAAAAAACACGTGCGCTGGGGTCGAAAACTAAAGTTCGAAGTGTGGCCAGCAAAACCACTTCGTGTTTCTGTCGGAATTCATCAAGAAAGACCCCTCTCACCACTCCTCTTTGTTCTTATTATGGACACTGTCACACAAGATAAATAACGTCCAACGCCCTATATACTATTCAGGTAATGTTTTGTTAGTGTCTCATAGCAAAGTGCATCTCGAACAACTTATTCAAAAATGGACTGAACGCCCCATGCAACACGTTTTTAGATTAAATTTGAATGAAAGAAAATTTTTGAGGACCGATCCTAATGAAACAGGCACTATCACTGTCAGTGGCACTGATCTGCCCAGAATTGAGCGATTTAAATATCTCTTGTCAATGCTATCAACTAATGAAGGATTAATCGAGTCCTGGTCATGCAGAAATCGTGCTATAGAAGGAGCACTGAAGGTGCTGAGAGTGGTTTCACGCGATCGAAAATAATTGGTACATCCACCTACAGCTACAATGCTAGCGAATGATGCAGGAGACCATAACCCTAAAATCATAGCTAGCGACTTTAATGATTGGGCTAAAGAATGGGACACCCGAAAGACGAACGCAAGAGGGTGTGTACTACTTGACGCTTGTTCTAGCAAACACTGGATGCGTCACCACTATCATGTCACATTTGTTAGTGGCACTTTAGCAAAGCATCTCCACTGACACGTTAGTGAAAGTTACACTCATAGCAGCCATCGGGCCATAATTTCCGAAATCGCACAACTTTCAAAAATAAATTGGTTCCGGAAGACAAATGTAAAATGGACAGTCAACTGTTGTGCTGAAAAACACAATACTAGAAGGAAACGTAAATGCTAAGACTTCCCAGATAGGCGAAAAGTTACAGCGACCATGCGACGCGTCCATGCCAAGGTATACTGGTTCCCAGAAATGAACACCAAACTTCTGGTGGAACCCTGAAATCGAAAAATGCCGCAAGATCTCCCTCAAGGGCATAAGACGCAGTCAACGAAATAGGAACCGACCTGGAAACGAGCAACTACATGAACAACGGAAAAAATAACATGTGGCTATAGTAAGAAATAAAAGCGAACACTTCAAGCGGCTGTGTAAGGAAGCTGATTTGAACCCCTGTGGTGGCGCCTACAAAACAGTGACGGACCTTTTTCCACACAATGTGAATACTGCTAGCCTTCCTATTGTCCAAGTGGATCCCAACTATATCTCAATGGGAAGCAAGGAAGAGATCCTGGAAGCTGTAAAAAAAAATAGCAGAAAATAAGGCTCCTAGCGTGAGCAGTATCCGCAACAAAGCAAGTGAATATAGTGCGAAATATGTTTGCCGAGGTATTTACCGCATGTCTTAAGGAGAGTGAAAAAAGCAGAGGCTGATTCTCATACCCAAGCCAGACAAACCTCTGGATGAACCTTCATCATACAGATCGATATGCCTTCTAAATAATACTGTGAAATTATTTGAACGAATAATTTACAACTGATTACCCCGATTGCCGAAAAGGAAGATGGTCTCCCTAAGAACCAGTTTGGATTTCGAAAGAAAATATCTATGACCAATGCGGTTAACCTAATGGCTAACATAGCTAAAGCCGCCCTTGAAGAGGACAAATGATATGCAGTTATAACACTTGACGTGAAAAATGCCTTCAATTCCGTCAGATGAATCAAAATACAGGAGGCCCTAGGTAAATTCGGAGGACCGAAGTACCTGGTGCGGATTATTGACGACTTTTTAATTGATAGGCTTCTGTTCTGGGATTTAGATGAAGGAGTTAAATTATACCAAACAATATGCGGAGTTCCCCGAGGGTCCGCTCTTATGGATAATTATGTATAACGGAGTACTGATGTTGGATTTCCCTACCGGCGTGAACACCATCGGTTGTTGTACGCCTCCTCGAAGAAGTTGACATTTACGCCAATGAAGCAGTTTATGACATCAAGTCCTGACTAAATAACGCAGGCCTATCGCTCGCAGAACATAAGACGAGGGTGGCACTGATCACTAATCAAAGAAAAAGTATGTCTATGAAGATCAAAGTTGCGACACAAATAATATATTGCCACAAGCCTTGCGCTAAAATATTTAGGGTTAATGATCAACCAGAGGTTGTTTCAAATTGCTTGTGAAAAGTGCAGAAACTACGGCATATAACACTGGAACACTGCTGGCGAGAATGTTACTGAATATAGGTGGCCCAAAGCCGAGCCGTCACCTCTCTGTTTCAAGGGTAGTCAGCTCGATCCTAGTATATACAGCCTTAATGCACTGGAAAAGTAAATAGAAGAAAAATGGGAACTGCATATCGATGAACTGCACCCCATACATGTTGCGCCTATTGAACAATATCTGACGAAGCGGTCTGCGTAATAGCAGGGATGCTCCCAATTAACATTCTGGCGAAAGAGGGATAACGCTTTTATGATCGAACATATCTCGCTGGAGAACCTTCTACCCGTCGGCGGCAGTCCGCGCGGAGTGAAACTATCGCTGAGTGGCAGGAGGGGTGGAACGAGTGAGTGGCCATATTGTGCAATGTGTTCGGACATCGCAAATGACGCTGGACCCGAGGTTCGAGAGCCGCATTAGAAGCTAAAATTGGCCAGCACTTCACTCTGGAAAACATGTTGAATCATATGTTGAAATCAATGGAGATATCTACTGCAGTCATAAAAGTTATCGAAACCATCCACAGGAAACTTAGACAGGAGGAAGAGGATCGGAAAGAAGGAACGAGCGAGGAGCACGAGCACGAACACGAATGCAGGATAAATTCTGATCCAGTACTGTAATACCACACGGGAGTCCCGCGGGCAGAGTGGTGGTTTTAGTGGGTAGCATCCCACATAACAGTTTGGCAGGAGCCTACGGTAACTTTTGAAGATTAGGACAGACGGACAGATATTGAGTCGATTTTAAAGTGGTTTTTGTTTTTTGTTTCTGTGCGGATAGTTAAGTGGTTAGGGCACAAAGCTGTCGTACAGAAGGTCGCGGTTTAAATTTCACTGGTGGCAGCGGGATTTGTATCATGATTTAACGTCGGACACCAGTCGACTCAGCTGTGAATGAGTACCTGAGTCAATTCAGGGTAATAATCTCGGGCGAGCGCAATGCTGGTCCGTGAAAAGAAACGCCTCTACCACAAATTTCTCGACAATAAAACACCTGCTAATTGGCAAATTTATAAGAATGCCAACCGGGAAGCAAAGAAAGCGGTCGCTGTCACCCGAGCGAACCGTTTCAAAAATCTTTGCGATAAACTGGACACTCGGGATGGCGAGAGAAATCTGTATCCACTTGCTAAAAGCCGTGATGAACACACACAGGATATCGAACACTTCTGTTGTGTTAATGACAAGAACGGTACTTTGCTTACCAACCGTCGAGCTGCAACGGATAGATGGCGAGAATACTTCGAGCAGATTTCAACTGAAGAATTTGCTCATCCTCCACTTCCACAATCATTGCCGACATTTGGAGCAGTTCCACCAGTCAGCGCAACTGAAGTCGAGGAGGCAATAAAACAAATGAAATCGGGGAAAGCAACAGGACCTGACGACATCGCATCTGAGCTCTGGAAAGCGAAGAGCTGGGACCCAACACTGTGGCTCAGTGAATTCTTTAACCGGGTTATTCAGGAAGGAAGAACACCATCTGACTGGCAAGAAAGTACCACTGTTCCAATATGGAAAAAGAAAGGTAGCCCAGCAGAATGTTCAAATTACCGTCCGATCCGGTTACTTTCCCATACCATGAAGATTTTTGAACGCATTCTTGACAACCGTATTCGCGAAATCGTTGAAATAACCATGAATCAAACCGGATTTGTCAAGAACTGCGGAACTACTGACGCAATACACGCTGCGCGGTTACTCATGGAGAAACACCGTGAGAAGCATCGCCCTCTTTACATTACCTTTCTGGATCTAGAAAAAGCGTTTGACCGTGTGCCACACGAACTCATCTGGTATGCTTTACGACAACACTTCGTGCCAGAAGAACTCGTGCGCTGGGTTCAATTGCTCTACCACGATCCGAAAAGTAAAGTTCGAAGTATGGCGGGTGTATCAAAACCGCTTCGTGTCTCTGTTGGTGTTCATCAAGGAAGTGCCCTCTCACCACTCCTCTTTGTCCTTGTTATGGACACCGTGACACGGGATATCCAACGTCCAGCGCCCTACACAACAGTCCGTCCAGTCGCTCTCTATGGTTCTGAGTGTTGGCCGACCATAAAAGACAATGAACGGCGTCTTGCGGTAATGGAGACGAAGATGCTACGTTGGACTAGTGGCGTCACACGTTTAGATCACATCCGAAATGAGGATATCCGCGATCGTTATGGGGTTGCACCGATCGTGGAAAAGTTGCGAGAGAGGCGTCTTCGATGGTATGGTCACGCAATTCGTGCAAACGAGAATTCACTTGCCAAGATTGGTCTGAACATCGAAGTCGATGGTAAACGACCAAAAGGCAGACCTAAGCAACGGTGGCTTGATACGCTGGATAGGGATTTGAAAGCCTCGAGATTGCACCCAGATCAGGCATTCGATAGAGCCAAATGGCGAAGCCGATCATGACGAGCCGACCCCGCTTGTGAACGGGACAAAGGCTGAAGAAAAAGAAGAAGAAGAAGAGCGCAAGCTGACCACGTTGCCTCCTACAGTGTTACTGTAGTGTACCGTTACGGTCTTGAATGAAGTGCTCTAACACACTTCAAGACCCTGATCCAATATTGATTGTTGCGCCAACGATTATTATTATTATTGTTTGTACCTTAAAAATGAGCGTTTTGCGCAGTTAAAAAAACACTTCAAATTTAATATAAAAAAACGCATTTATGATAACAATTGAGTAGATTAATGTTTTGTGTGGTGACAATTAACTTTTAAAATTGCGAGAAGTCTTCTTTTCATTGATCCTACAAGTTTTTCAGTAACTTCTGCAGGGATAGACCTCCAGATATTCTTTATGTGAGTTCAAGTTCTCTTTGCCTTTTATCTCTCTTTTGCGTAGCTCCCTTTCGACGTGTATCCACAAGAGTTCTATCGGATTAAATCCAAACTCCGAGGTAGCTAAGCAAGACTCCTTTTGACATTCGTTAACAACCCTGGTTATGTGTTTCGGATCATTGTAATGACCTAACATTATATCAGATGACAAATCCAATATAGCAACCGTAGCTGGTATGCACTAACTTGGTATATCACGTTAATCTTTTTTGGTGGCCTTTTCTTGGTTTATATGCAGTAATTCAGGTGTTTTAGACGCCATAGCACCCCACATTATGATGCTGCCACCACCGTGCTTAATTGTTGGCTCTCTACTACGAACTTCTGAAGTAGTGACCACCTTTCTCCACACCATTGCAGACCACCGGAACCGAAAATGTTGAAGTTAGACTCATTTCAACAATTGCCAAATCCAATTTTCATCCGAATGGCTGCTTAGGGCAAATTATATGGTCATATATGCTAGTAAACTGTTACTAGAAATTTTGCACCCGATATAGACCAGGGCCCTTACATTTCTTCGGGCTATTTATGGCTCGTAGAACTTGCTCTTCTGTAACATCCACAAATAGTGGCATGGCGAGTGCTCTTAGCAGTAATCCGTGCACCATCCTGGGCGGATAACGCTCCAGACGAATTTTTTGTGGTTGATTTCTTCGATCAGTCAAACCAATAACGCGAAAGCGGATCTTCTGTTCATGAAATTTGACAGCGCAACTGCGCCACAATACACACCATCGAGATGCAACCCCATCATTGATTTGAGATAGAATTCTCAGAGTTCCTGGAGATGCATAAGGCCTGGGAATATCTGGTCTATACAAAGGATTCATTTGGTAAACTTTAGTAGAGACTTCAGCTGGACGGCGAAGAAGAGTGCTTTGGCGAATACTGAAACTGTTGCCTGCAGTGCAGCGCTTCAATACCGCTGCCTCTGGCCAAAAGTCAATGGTCACCAGTCCCCACGTTGCAAGGCTGCAAAGTTTCTGCACTTTCCTCACCTACCCCCTGAGACGTTACGGTGACGTACAGCCATTTAGACTGAAGCTATCCTTTCACAATCGGGCTTGGGTCCGGCTACTGCGGAGTTTGTTACTATGTTACTACCAAACTCTTTGAAATAAATAATTATTTTGAATATCTTTTTAAAATAGAAAATTTTGCTACTAAGTATGCAGACATAAATTGATTTGCGCGACTACATGCTAATTGTAGTATCCCATCAAATAAAAGCTCATCAACTAATTAGAAGGTGCATGCGAGCACCTGCCATAATTTTACGATCATCAAAATTCGATTCAAGATGAAACCAATTTCTTAGCGAATTAATCCAAATTCAGGTACTTCCCCTGTTATTCAAATTGAAACGAAATTTATTGCATGCTATAATCTCCACTCTCTCATGGGATATCGACATTCTCCATATTCAGCGCATGTCTGAAGTTAACACGTGAGAATGTGAGGTTGGAAAGAACTGTCAAAACAAAGCTAAAGTGAACGTAGGAAGTGCCGCCAGTGGAACAAACCAGCGCAATGAGTATTTCATTAAATATATCAAAAGGGGATAATAACAGCAATAATCGACAAAAGGTTAGTAGTGATATGATACAGTTATTGATAATTCTGATAATGATCAACTTTTTGTAGCCGAAAAATGCGGGCGCGAAGACAATTTCACATTCACCGAGCACTGGATTTTCATTCGAATTCACGAAAAACAAACAGATCAAGGCGGTAGTCGCCCGTAAACGTCTGGTGCCCAAAAAGGAGAAGGAAAAAGGGCCCATCCAATTAAAGGAAAGGATAAAACCACAAACCTTAACGAAGGAAAAATCCCCAAGCCCCGATGTCACCCCGCGCAGAAACTATGTCATGGCACCGAAGTACTCAGACGACGAAGGCTCAGATAACAATAAAGATTCCGGAGTTGAATTATCGTTAAATATCTTCCAAGGCACTGCAGACCCCAAGCAAGTGAAAAAGAAGAAACTGACCCGTGAGGAACGTCGCAGACCGAAGCACATGCAGCAAACTGTGCGTGCGAATCGAGTTCTAACAAATGAAGAGATCGATGCTGGTATCAAGAAGTTCTCGCAGTTGAAGGGCAGTGGAAATCCCTTCGTCAGACCACGACCCTTGAAAAAGCCAGCCCTCACTATACCCGAGACAAAAGAGCTGGGCCAACGATTTGTGAAGCCGGTAGTGGAGAAAATTTTCACCGGAGCTTCCATGGATTCCATCGGTCTCCATCCGCATTGTGTGAAGAATTTGGCAGATATCTTGAATATAACTCAGTTAACCACCGTCCAGCTCAAGACCATCCCAAAGACACTAGAGGGTCGCGACGTCTTAGTTAGGTCGCAAACTGGTTCAGGTAAAACCTTAGCCTATGCTCTCCCGGTAGTGCAAAAACTGCAGGAAATCCGTCCGAAGCTTACCCGTGCATGTGGGATCAGAGCTGTTATTATTGTCCCCACAAGGGAACTGGCGATTCAAACATATGAAATTTTCTTGAAGCTGCTGAAACCTTTTACTTGGGTCGTGCCAGGATTTCTGACGGGAGGAGAAAAGCGAAAATCAGAGAAAGCCAGACTGCGGAAGGGAATCAACATCCTTATTGGCACTCCTGGCAGGCTTGTGGACCACCTGTTGCACACAGCCACTTTGAAATTGGACAAAACACAATTCCTCGTTCTGGACGAAGGAGACCGGCTCCTGGAAATGGGATACGAGCGAGACGTGAAGAAAATTGTGGATGGAATACATGATCACAAGGCTGGAAAGTTCACGGCCGTAGATGATTCCGAGAAACCTGGTGTGAATCCTTTCAGTGACAAAGCGAAGATATCTGACACTGACGAAACCAAAGTCGCCACTTCAGATAATCAACTTCAAACAATGCTTCTTTCTGCTACTTTGACTTCTGCAGTGCAACGTTTGGCTGGACTCGCACTAAATGACCCTCTGTTCATTGACACAAGTGACGAAGAGGTTCCAGTAACGGTGGCAAGTGGGAAAGATTTTGTCACAGCCGTGGAAAGTGCGACAGAAGATGGAAAACTGTCAATTCCAGCGACAGTTCAGTTAAGCTACATAGTCGTCCCTCCGAAACTGAGACTGGTCACGTTGTCTGGAGTTTTGGCGAGTGCTGCGGCGAAGGGGAATTTGAAGGCTTTGGTGTTTATGTCCACTGTCGAAATGGTGGATTACCATCACAGTTTATTGATGGAAAGTTTGACGGAAAGAGTGTTGGACGATGAGGACGAAAAAGGTGAAAGTGAATCAGATGATGATGGGGAGGCTTTGTTGAAGGGTGTTAGCATTTTTAGGTGAATCTCATCAGGTTGTTTTTCATTGAGTGGTGTAAGACATTTTTGTTTTGTTTATTTCAGATTACATGGCTCAATGCAACAGACTGAACGGACAGGGGTGTTTGCGGCATTCAGGAAATGTAAACAGGGAGTGCTACTGGCGACGGTAAGTCGTTCATACTATATTGAGGTTGGGTCAGAGGTTTGGCGAATATTTTGCGTATGTTTGAAGGAAAGTTAACAAATGCCAGAGCTGTTAACGTGATTAAAATTAAGTTGGAAAATTATCTCAAAAAAAAGTAGTTGAATATGATTCGGGGCTAAAAGAGCCTTACGGAGAAAATTCGAACACGTTAAATTATGCGCTCCGTGAAGACTTCCACAGCTAAGCTAATTTTTTTATCGTCTTTCGGATCGGATCGATAAACGGAAGGAGTTGAAGGCTTTATTGATTGCTGATGGTGAGCTTGACGCGCTGGAAGTCCGTGTGCTCCGTGACGAAAGGGAATTCGAAAGGAAGATGCCGCAATGTTTTCAGAGGTGTACATCGCATTACGAAAGAGTTTGCTTGTGGGTGCAAATCTTTAGATGGTTCTATGAAGGACGTTAATGGCGTTAACATACCGGAGAAAATATAGCTATTCATGCTGTCTTGTGCGGAGGAAGTGGAGTCCAATGAACTATATTTCCTCAAACATTCTTTGATTGGATTTGGAAGGAGAGGCAGGTAGAATTGGACTGAAGGTAAACACAAAGAAAACCAAAGTTATCAGTCTAACGGGTCAATCAATTTATATCTAGGAAGCTTAGTTTCTGCCGACGGTGGCACTGAGCTGGATGTTGCCTGGCGCATTAACAGTGCTAGTTCTAATTTCGCTGCTTTGTCTAAAATCATTAAGTTGGGATTGTTCCTTGCTTTCGTTCTGTGTTGCTGTATGGAAGCAGCACATTGAATGTAACCCCTAATGTTACTTAAAGGCTCCAAGCCTTCGTCAACACCTATCTGCGTCTTATCATCGGAGTACGTTGGCCTGATACTATTCAAACGAAGAACTTGGTCGATGCATAGGTCTGGGACCCGTAAGTGATATGATCGGAGGGTAGAAGTTTCATATGGCGGGCTACGCCACGCAGTGGAATCCACTCCCTAAAAGGTCGATTTGGCACGGAACAGTAGAGAAAGAGTGCAGGCGTCTAAGCTGAAGCATATTTCAAATGATCGCAAACGATGTCGCATAGGTGTAGTTGACGAACTATACCCCACCAAGGGGTTAAATGGCAACCATATGTTATTAATATGGGCTGCGTTGCATCCTTCCCAATGACTTTCGCATGCAGCAATGGAGGTGAAAATATAACTCTCTTCTTGGTCATGATGTTAGGCTGATGTTATGCATCTGGTTCTATGCAGACAGAAGGCAACGCTTGCCTGTTAGATGGTAATGGATCAGCAAACCTGTTGCTCCTGACGTAAAGATCCAGGCGACAGGTCCTTGTGTGACCCCACAGATTTGGCTGGCCGGTGCTGGGGGGTCCCTTGGCGTGGCTGCCGTTGGCCTGCTCTACAAACGCTTACTGTAGATAGCTCGTTCCAAGGGTTCTACCAACCTTGTTGACGCATATTACGCGATGCTGTCTAGTGCGTAGTTGTTCCAGAGTCTTCTTAATGGGGCCTTTGCCGCAGAAAACGTAGTCGCAGTCAAGCCTGCAAAAATGAGTAGGTGGTTTTTATTTTATGTACTATATTACTATGATGTCGAAAAGTTACAGCGTTTTTAAACTTCAAACGCGTTTTTCTCAACACATCGTTTTCAAAATCAGCGTGGAAATTTAATTGTAACTTCTTCATTTGATGATCTAGTGAAGTACACACGATTTTAACAAATTTTTTCATCGAAAAAACGAATTTATTTTCTAATTCCCGGCATTTTGCACGAAAAAATTTTCTAAAATCACAATCGCGTGTACTTCACTAGCTACAATTATGTAGTTCATGACAAAATTTTGTTATGCTTCTAAATGGTGATTCACGGGAGTTCTACTGATCGCCGCAAACGACTTCCAAAAAATCTTGTTTTGTTTGTACGGTCCTATAGCCGCCATTTTGTAAAGAATTATCAATAATAAAGGCGTCGACGATAATATTTCCAATAATAATAATCGTTGGCACAACAATCCATTTGGATCAGGGCCTTGGAGTGTGTTAGAGCACTTCATTCAAGATCGTAACGGGAAGTACAGGGTTGCTGTAGGAGGCACCATTGCGCTCGCCCGAAATTATTACCCTGATTTGACTCAGGTACTCATTCCCAACTGAGTCGACTGGTATCCGACGTCAAATCGCACTGCCAACAGTGAGATTTGTACCGCGACCTTCCGTACGAGTCTAGTGCTCTAACCACTCAGCAATCCGGACACTTCCAATGCCCGGCGTATATTCCATGTGGGTCAAGAATTTGCTAAAAAAAGTTGAGTTGTCGGTCTTGGTGCGGCTAGGTATTATCCGAACGTTGCGTCAAGGTAAAAACGAGTAGCCGAAGGTCGATGCGAATTACGAAATGGCGACCTTTCAGGATGCGTTGAAAAACCTTATAGCTGCAAAAAATGCTAAGACCTCGATGGTAGGTGGGATTTCGCCGTTCGGACTCCGCCAGCTTCCTGGATTAAAAACCCAGCGGAATCTACACTTGATTGGGTCGGGTGTGTGGGTGGTGTTGATCTAAAGCCGCCCTAATGGCGCTATGGGAAACATCCGTGCCAAGAGCCAGCGGTTTTTTTGAGAATCTGGTGAGCAGCTACTAATAGATTACGTCGATGTTACCCTCTGGAATTGCTGGAGTTCTTCGAGCCATGGTTAATCCCGGAAGTAGTGGTGGGAAATATGATTTTTTTCAGTAAGTCGACTCAGTCGACACAGAAAAGTGCCTCAAAAAAATCAGTAATATTTTTAATTCGCCTATAGCACTATGAGCAAAATTTCGTATTGAAAACTTAGAAAGCAGCTAAGAACAGTAAAACAAATGTAACTTGATTTCAAAATAAATATTTCCCATTTCGTTATTAAAGAAAATTCCTCTGGGGGAAAAAATGGTACCTACACTGCTTTTAAATTTCTGGATAAGTTAAAAAGTGATCCAACTTTTGAAATAAGAAATTCGGAGCACGAGTCGTTTCGGAATGATAGACAAGGCGGATCCGGAGTCTATCAGGAAGCGAGTTCTAGTGCTTCCATTCAATAGGCAGCGGCGTTTTTTCGAGGGATAGCGGCCGGCGGTGATCGCTAAGTGACCACGCTGGACTCGTAGCATTTTTTTCTCCGCTTCGTAACAACAGACAAAACGATAGGATATACACCCGATCCGATCGTTTTGTCTGTTAACTTCGCAATATCACGATGTTTTTCTTTTTCGCGAAACCGTTAGAGAAGTGCAGCACATCAAGTGAACCGTATTTCTTTCAATTGAGGAGGAGTGATGTAGAGGATTGCGATGAATTCCTTTACGGACAGCGTGCACGACATTCAGCCATCGTACACAGTGCGGACGCCTCTCTCGCGGCCTGTCTTTTACGTCATCTGTTTCTCTGTACCTCGCTAATGAACGAAACATGAATCGGTCACCAGTAATTTCTTTAATAGCTTACAGATTTCTTTCGGGCGCGAACTACACTTGTGCAATGCAATAATCGCTATTCTTTTCTCTGTTGCCTGGAGTCTCTCACATATTTCCTGCAACTCCTCTGCGGTGGCTAGGGATGCCATACACTAGTTGGAGTGCGGCACCGTATGCTTTCTACAGGTTTTTTTTTATAGTTAGGGAAAACGGTGGTTATTATTTTTTGAGAAATTGAACTGCATTTTGCTATTTCACCAATAAATGGATTACTTATGGGGAAACGTCGTCTCTAAATTTTGGACAAAATAGCGGATTTATCTCTGTTGATACGTCGAGCGATATCACGTTCTTTGTCATCGTGGACAGAAATAGCGCTGCCTAAATATGCACATTATTTATTACCTCGATGATCTGGCCATTAATGCAAATAAGAAGGATGCTATGAACAGTCTGATTGAAACCTTCGTTTCTGACTCTGTTTACTTGCTCCGAACTTAAAAGTCATTTTGCCAAGATCCATGGTTCGGTAAGAGTTGAAGCAAATGTGTAAGTATGGTCTAGGTGTTTGTGGAAAGATGGCATGTCTCATTGAACACTGCTCGACGTCTTCAAACTAAGACATTATGAAGAACATCATCGGTAACGGGAAGAAAAAGTATCAGTAACAAAATATAACTCTGGCGAATTCTGCTTTAGATCTCAAATTCGGAAACGAAACCAGTCTATTCTCTGTCGACCTAGTTTTCGAGGTGTCCTTTGATGCGTTCCACCATGATTTTGGCTAATATTTTCGCGACGCCAGGAAAAACGCAAATATTCCTCTAATTTTTGTATTCACGACAGGTGCCTTTCTCAGCAATCTAAAAATCCTTCTCTCTCGCTGATAAAGATCTTGGATTGCCATGATTTATGAATGAGTGGGAGCACTGACTCTGCAGAGACTATAGGGACTACACGAAAAATTTCCACAAGGAGATCGTCAAGGCCGGCGGTTTTACTCTGAGCGCATCAAAGGCAAATATTGTTTCGATTCTCCGTTCGTTTCTGTATTTTATGGTGGCTTGCCATATCATTCACAAGAGGTTGAATTTAACGCCATTTAACTATTCGGCGCCATGTAGTTCTAGGACGACCCACTCACGTTGGCCGCGGCATAGCTTCCAATCGAATTATAGCTTTTTCTCAATGTGCCATTTATCCACTGCATATAGTAGAGAAGCGTGGTGTTAATGATTTACGCGATCCAGCTGAAATGAAATCAAAAATTCAAACAGAGGAATTATTACTTAAAATGTGGGGTCAAAGCTCCTACTATCAAGATAGATCTTGCCAGTCCTCATGAATTCCTGGGAAACTTTGTTACTTGGGTTCTAAGGAAAACAAATTGTAAACCTTTAGCCGCATTTGAGAGGAAAATCCCAGCAAATTTTTGGCACTCTAGATGTGCGGTCAAGTTCAATACTAGAAGGACTGTCCTGAAGGTGTAAATTTTTTGTTTAAGAAAGAAGCAATGTGGGACGTACCTGCTTCTATAGGGCCTCTTCGTTGTGTTCTTTTAAGCTTCATGTCTTATCGAATTTTGTCGGGAAGGGAGATTAAATTTTTGTAATTGAGAGTGAATCGGGTGTAGAGCTGTTACTCGGAAATTAAATTTGAGAGGTGGATCATCGTGTTCGCTGCTGCTGTTGGATGTGTTTTCCTTCGTACGATGCCGTTTAGGTGCCACAGTAGATATTTTTGATACCTTCCATTTGTTTTTCTGTTAAGGTGTTGTTCGTTAATATAGAGAGATGTGGAGAGCTTCCAGTGTCATTCCCTTGTTGACGTGGCGTTCCTTTGCTAATATCTTTGCCTCATTGAAAGTTGTTCATCGCTTTAATTTCAACGATGATGAGTTAACGCAGTTTTTTGCTAGCTTTTATTTTTTTAAGTTGTATTTGTGTTCACCGATCCTATTATTAACCAGCTGTTCCGTTATTCCAACATTCGTTTTCCCCCTGCACGATATCTTATAAACGAGACTCGGGATCGCCAACCCGACAGTTTTGTTGATTACATGGGTTCGGTAAAATTTGAGTGAAAATAGTGCGCCTATGGTTACCTGAGTTGTTTTCTTTTGTTTTCTGGAAGAGATTTCTGCTGCGGACAAAAGATGTGCTGTTCTATATCGCAACATATCTTCGTTCACTGGATGTGGGCTGCTCGTCTTCAAAGGTAGTTACGTCCGGGTGGTTTAATGTTAGTTCCCACCGTTTCGGCCTAACCCCACGACATTCTTAAGGCACGGACTGATTTTGTGATCACAACTAGAGCCCCGCCTTGACAAGCAACAACGGTACCAGTCTATACTGAGTGCATAGCTCAGCATTCGTACTGATGGATGCAAGGCCTACCTGAATCCCTCCTGAACTATGGAGCACGGCACCCAAGTTGTAAGCGCAACTCCGCAACTCGGAGATCTCTATCCACGATGTGGACGTACCAAAACCGCCTCAAACGCCGGTAGGGTGCCAACCGCTAATAACCCGGCCGAGAACGTATGCCCCGGGAATTCTTCTGAGACATGCCAATTCACCTCTGGTGAGACTTCGTGGCCGGAGCCACTTTAGATAACTCCCCACGCAGACTCAGGTCTGATCGTCTAAGTTCTTAGTATAATCACCTACTGAATCACGATCAGCAAGTCAACGTAAATATAGCATTTCTCGGTGTCACCACGTGGAGGTTCTCTTCAGCCACTTGGTGTTGATTCAGTCAATAGGATTGCTGCACCGTTTACTTCCTGCCACCTCAGAGCACCTAACCAAAGGTAGGAAATCCTCGGATGAAGCTTCAAGTGCTCGCTTGCTGGTCGGAAACGGGAGAAGCTAGTTGCCACTTCTACATGCCAGGAATGCCACTGTCAACATGAACTCGGGCGACTTGATGTCGTGCAGTTCGCTTATGTTCCTAACGACGGTCGCGATTTGGTCTTGTTGTGCTTTACTGAGAGTCAGGAGGATCCTGTTCCTAGCTTTCATTTTTTCACTCTTCTCTCTAAGGCTCTTGACTTCCTGCTATTCGATGAGAGAGGCGACCGGTTGAGCTTCGTCGGAGCCGATGCTATCCTCAGAACAGTCGATCGTTTTATATTCATGTTGAAAAAGATAGAATTCCGGGATGGTGAAAATCTTCCCGACTTTATTGAGTGATAAAAGCATTTCAACATCGGTCATAATTATTTCAAAAATAGTATTTTGGTACACATTTATGTTAAAGATAAAGAAAATCAAATTCAACAACATAGTCAAAAATTAAATTTATGTATTGGTTAATAAATTAGTATTCCGAATTCCTCTCTTTTCTGAAATAATAAAAAACTTGTTGTTTCTTTTTCGTTGGTGTAGATATTTATTTTTGCAAATACCGATATTTCGGGAACCACTTGTTCCCTTCATCAGTGCTAACAGTCCAGGTCCAGTTTCAGGGAATACCAACTCTACACCAACGAAAAAGAAACAACACGTTTTTTATTATTTCAGATAATTAATCGTTGGGAACACCACATAATTAATACATTCAGATCCTCTCTTTTGTTTCAATTACAACTGGTAATAGTGCGTCCCAGATACTTTTAACTTCTTCTCTATGTATCACACACCAAACTTTTCCTGCCAGAACCGAACATACGTACCGCAAAGTTTATCCTGTCGAAAAGCAGGAGGACTTGCAGGTGTATTGTGGGCTTTCTGACACGCCATAATTCACTAGCTGGGCATATGTTCAGAATAGGAATTATCGAAGATGATACGTGTCCCTCCTGTAATGAGGAAGTGGAATACACGGAGCATTTCCTATGTGAATGCCCCGCCTATGGACGCATCAGGCATCAGATCTTTGGTGCCGATGTTCTCCAATTACGACGGGTAGCATCACATCCACTAACGGAAATCCTGCGATACGTTAACGAATCCGGAATATTCCGTTAGACGCGGGAGGCGAGTACAATGGGCCAACACGGTCTGAGTGCTCAGAAGCTGTAACTTCTCCCCCACCATACGCACACACACACATGTATCATCTACACCTTAACTTTTGATGTATTATCAAACATATTCTAGTTTGGAGCTTTCCCGGAGGTCAAGATAATGTTTGCACTTCAACTCCATTCAAATAAACATCTTTCTTTTGTGGCGCGGTGTATGTTGAAGGGTCTGATCGTTTTTATTTAATAATTTGTTACCTGCTGGGAACGCAAGATCGTTTGATACTGGGATGTGAAAATTATGTGCCAGATAGCCACCAGTGATAGGAATTAAATCTCCAGGCCCATAGTATGAAGTAAAATCCGAAAACATCGCGCGGCTAACATGTTTTTCAGTTTGCTTGAGAGCTTCTTGTTTTCGCAATGTCTGATGTAACCACATGTGCTACCTTTTATAATGCCTATGAAATATGAAGGGATTCTCATCGGCCCACAAAGTATTTTTCGAATAGTAAAAAGCCTAGAATCAACGTTTTTTTCATATCGATAATACCGGGTACTTTTTAGACGATGTAAGGTTTTAAATTTGATTTCCTATATCTTCTCTGGACTATTCTTTTCCTCACCCTCCTCCTCCTCCTTCACATCTGCTAGTTTTTTCGATCTATCACTAACAGTTTTTATGGAAATAGTTGTGTTTTCCCTTATGCGGCGAGAAATCCCAATGATATTATCCGATAGAATTTATACTTTTTAAGGTTTTGTGTAAACACAAAACCTTATTAAAATCGGTTTACCGTCTGTCTGTCTGTCTGTCTGTCCGTCTGTCTGTCCGTCTGTCTGTCTGTCTGTCTGTCTGTCTGTCCGTCACACGCATTTTTTCTCGGAAACGGTTATAGTGATTGACACCAAATTTGGTAGAAAGGTGGGAACTGTGAACGCTCACGCATACAGCGAGTTACATCCTCTTACGTCGAATTTAAGGGGGAGTCCCCATACATGCAAAAGGGGGGTGTAATTTTTTTTTTCATCAAATATAGTCATGTGGGGTATCAAATTAAAGGTCTCGGTTAGTACTTTTCGAAAACGGACTTAGTTTTGACATTTGTTGGAAAGGTGGGGAGTGTGGGGGGTTGAAAGTGACCATTCCTTTACGGGGGCCATTCTCAGAAACTATCCAACCGAAAAATCTGAAAAAAATCAAAAGGCTGCCGCTATATGGTGCCTGGGCTCCGAAATACCTTCCACATTGATATCTGCACAAATAAAGTTAATAATAGTATATTACTATAATTTTAAACCCCCCTTAAGTTCATGCTAGGACGACGAAATTTCGCAACAATATAGGGTGTAACATAGAGCATGATGTTACCAAGTTTGGTGGAAATCGCGCTATTGCTAACAAAGTTATAATATGTCAAAGTTGTCGCTTCTTTGCAAATTCAAGGCTATAAATGTCAATATCATCCGAAAGTGGATATTCTCACATAATATTGTATATGCATATATTACGTGCTACATACTAAGAAATGCACAAAACCTTTCGTAACTGAAGCGTCCAGCTTCCGGTTTCCCGACTTGTTATTCAATTTTGCTCGTTTCGGAAAAAAATATGCTGCATTTCCTGTTGATCTATAATTCAGCAATACTGATATATTTAAAAATGGATTAGAGATGGGCGCAAAATGCTTCTGATTTTAGTTTGGACCTTTTAAAAAATTTGATGAAAATTTTAATCTAAATAAAAAACAACAAAAATGAAACTAGTTTCTAAGTTCACCACTTATATAAGGACTTGTCAAAACGTAATAGATTTCTGATAATATTTAAACTGGCTTTCCTAAAAAATGGTGATAAATATCGATGGAAAAGATACTTTAAGAAATCTTCCGAGAAGACTACGCTTGACATACAACGAAGGCGGTATGTGTTTAAAAAGATTTAATCGGTAACGAGCTTTCTCCTGAGTAAGGACATAATACTTCTTTGCCTTTTCATGCAGCTGCCGGTTCAAAAACTCCTAAACATTTTTTTTTAATAAGAGATGTAAATACGGAAATATAAGTATTTAATCCAAAACTTAACACGTGACAATACGGGGTAAGTTCATTTCATGTTTGGATAGTATTCCTTGAACTTATTTTAAGGATTTTTTTCCGAATTGACCTTAATAAATGGCATATAAAGGACAAAGGAGATAAAGATATAAATCTCCTCTGTAAAAAAATGGAACTTCATGTAGATAAACCAAAACAAAATGGCTGCGAAAACACTAATAACGGGAAAAAGTTAAGGAGTTTTCAAATATAAAATTGTTTGCATCTACACTACAATTTAATGTTATCTTACAGTTTTATTCGCCATTTCATATGAAATGAGATAAGTCCACTTGAATTTCAAGACTTCTGTAAAAGAACTATCCCTTTACATATGGATAAATATCTGTGGTATCCAACGTTGCCGACAGTTCACAAAATTTCGGTTCAACGACCTGAGGTTATTTCGGCATGAACAGTTCCCGTTCACGTCGAGAAAACAACCGCATTAATAATATGATGGATATGGATTCATCGGATCCATAACTTCGAAGCATGTTGTTAAAGAAATTGCCAGACGTGTATGTCTTTTTAGGACAGCCTTTTTGTGTAAACACAAAACCTTATTAAAATCGGTTTATTGTCCGTCCGTCACACGCATTTTTCTCGGAGACGGTTGTAGCGATTGGCACCAAATCTGGTAGAAAGGTGGGAACTGGGTTATGCGCCCCAGACCATGACATACCGTGAAAGAAATTCAAGCTCAGTCAAGCGACGCTGCATTGTTTGCAGTCCTATCTTGCATGAGGTTGATTCCTCTAGCTCTCTCTTAATTTGTGAAGCCATTTTAAATCAATTTTTGGGGCTGATCCGCCTAATTTTCTTACAATCGTGATCTATTTCAATATGTCGCTTCCGCACAGTCGACTCATTTCTGTTTGACCTGTGTGCTACCGTTCGCACAGGTAAGTATTCTTCCTTCCAACCTACAATTCTCGCCTTTTCCTCTGAACTTAACTTTCCCCTCCTGGTCATTGCAATAAGTTTAATTCTCGGATAACTCATTAACCACTCACTCGAATGCAACCGACTTACTGGAATCCTCGACATTTAATAAAGGAAATATCAAATATCCTTTAAACAATAGTTTGGCTGATTATATTCACCTGAAGTGGGAAATCGAGTTGAAAGAAACCAGCAAAACCGGTTTGGCGCTGGGTGTATATCAACAAAACTTGTTTAAACGCTCTAAATGCAAATTTTGTTAATAATGCAAAATTATTGCGATTTGGTAAAAACTCTATAATGAAAATTATTAATAATTTAAATCCGACTAAAACCTCCTAAATTCCCACGCCGTAAAGAGGAGCTAATAAAAGATCACACCAGTTGATGCACTGGATCAGATAGCGTAATTTTGGGCAGTTATCCATTTCTGGTAGGGTAAAAAGAACTAAAGACGCTACTGCTTTTGTGAACACCCATTAGTGACAGACAATTCAAAGAGAATTGAAAGCGAAAACTCTCAAAAACGGAGGGATTTTTTCGAAAAAGTACTCATCTTGGACTACCTGAAATTGGAATTAGATAAGTTAAAATTTTTACGTTGTTTCTAAGCGAATCAAAATTTTGTTAATGGTTTTTAGATAATTTTGTCCGAAAAGACCAAAATAGACCGTTTTCAAATATACAAGCGACCATACTATTCGGTAAAGTAACGAAGTACTTCAGGCATCAAATCATGTGCAGTGTAGTGCGGTGTTCGTTCTGACATGAGTGGAGTCGAGCGGAGTCGACCTACTTATCAAAATAGATGGAGTAATGCCTAATTAGTATTTTTTGGGTATTCTTGTTAACAATCCTGCCCCGTAGTTGAAACAAGTCGGGATATCGGAAGCTGGGTGCTTCGGGTAAAAGGTTTTGTGTTCATCTTATGTGAGGGACACCCTATGCAACGTTTCCTTCATTAATTGCTAAAACCTAGATATACATATGTACATACATGTCAAAGACATCAACATTGTGCTAATCCTAAATAAACAAACGTTGGCCATCTAAATTGATTTAACGCATAACAATAGGGAATTACCCGCTAATTTAATCATAATTCATCATCATCATCATCAACGGCGCAACAACCGGTATCCGATCTAGGCCTGCCTTAATAAGGAACTCCAGAGATCCCGGTTTTGCGTCGAAGTCCACCAATTCGATATCCCTAAAAGCTGTTTGGCGTCCTGACCTACGCCATCGCTCCATCTTAGGCAGGGTCTGCCTCGACTTCTTTTTCTACTATAGATATTGTCCTTATAGACTTTCCGGGCTGGATCATCCACATTGATACGGAATAACGGAATAATGATCCGTCCGCCGTAACCTATGGAGTTGGATTTTATCCACAATCTCTGACGGTCATGGTATCGCTCGTGGATTTCGTCGTTATGTAGGCTACGGAATCGTCCATCCTCATGTGGGGGCCAAAAATTCTTCGGAGGATTCTTCTCTCGAACGCGGCCAAGAGTTCGCAATTTTTCTTGCTAAGAACCCAAGTTTCCGAGGAATACATGAGGACTGGCAAGATCATAGTCTTGTACAGTAAGAGCTTTGACCCTATGGTGAGACGTTTCGAGCGGAACAGTGTTTGTAAGCTGAAATAGGCTCTGTTGGCTGACAACAACCGTGCGCGGATTTCATCATCGTAGCTGTTATCGGTTGTGATTTTCGACTCTAGATAGGAGAAATTATCAACGGCCTCAAAGTTGTATTCTCCTATCCTTATTCATCCTGTTGTTGATGTTGTTGGTTGATTCGTCTTCGGTGCTGACGTTGCCACCATATATTTTGTCTTGTCTTCATTGATGTACAGCCCAAGATCTCGCGCCGCCTGCTCGATCTAGATGAAGGCAGTTTGTACATCTCGGGTGGTTCTTCCCATGATGTCGATATCGTCAGCGTAGGCCAGTATTTGGGTGGGCTTGAAGAGGATAGTGCCTCTCGAATTTACATCTGCATCGCAAATCACTTTCTGCAGGGGCAGATTAAAGAGGATGCATGATGCCCTTTTCATAGAGCGTTCTTGATGTCGAATAGTCTCCAGAGTGATCCTGCTGCTTTTATCTGGCCTCGCACATTGTTCAGGGTCAACCTAGTCAGTCTTATTAATTTCGTCGATATACCGAATTCTCTCATGGCCGTGTTCAGTTTTACCCTGGCTCATCATAGGCGGCTTTAAAGTCGATGAACAGATGGTGCAACTGTTGTCCATACTCAAACAGTTTTTCCATCGCTTGTGCTGTTAGTTCATACTGTGATATATAAATAACTAAAAAAAGCCACGAAAAACTAAAAATCCCCATTGGTACGCCTTAGAGTTCAATAAATTGACGTAAAATGCGAAACTTTGACCCTCTACAATGGCGGTAAAAATAATAAGACACCCCATGTTTTTTAAGAAATCTTAAAATAAAAAAAACAATTCCAAGAACCTGTGTATGTATGTCAGATAACTGCATTTTCCTGAGCAATTACCTGGGGTTCCTCCGTATAACACATCCAGTAATTAAAGAAAGTCGGATTTCAGGTAGGTGAAAAAGATAAGACATCTTATATTTAGGCACTTTAGAATGGAATTCAAGTAATAAAACTCAGTTGTTTTTATGATATTTTAATATTTTATTGAGCCTTCTTTCTTTTTTGTAATTTCTACCATTCTATTAGGTAAACTATTAAACAATATATTTCCTGGAAATTTGGCCCCATGCAGAAATAATAGCGTTTTTTAATTCGTTTACATCTTCAAATTGCTTTGATTTAGCATAAACGATTCGGGTCAGCTGCCCCTAACAATTCTCGATTACATTTTAGTCAGGAGACCTCGCTGTTGCTGCTGAAAATACTGCTTAACGACCTTTGTACTATGAATCAGCAGCATTATCTTTCTCGAAAAGGAACGGCTCATCCGCGTATGTTCCCAAATTGTCACTACATTCCTCACATAGCATTTGCACATACCCTACTGTCAATTTTCCCATTTAAAACCCGAATTGTCTTTTGCTTAACACTCTCTCTTCCTTCCTTAAGTCATGGGAATAATAGCTGAAACCGTCGGGTCCATCGAGGTTAAACTTTTCTTCGTCTGTAAAAATTACACGGCGCCATTTTTTCTTCCAATGCAAGTGATTTTCTGCAAAAGCCATTCTGGCCAGTTTGTGCTTTTCTGTGAGAGGCGGTTTTCTCTGTAATTTGCGGTGCTTAAGATGCTTTGCCCGTGCGATAATGTTTCGCACATTTCTAATGGCAGTGTCAACGGTTAGTGTAGAATTGGATCTAATCTAATAATCCCCTGTTCAGACCAAGAACTTACCGCTCTTGGCCCCCTGTAGACATTTTCTTCCCATAATTTTCGGGATCCCGAATAATAATATACGTTTTCTTTATTGATCAAATGTTCACCCTCGAATGACCAGAGAAATGATTTTTCCTTGGTGTCTTATCTTTTTTACCTACTTACAATTCGAATTTCTTCAATCACTCGATGTTTTCGGGGAATCCCCCAGGAGAATGTAATTCGGCACCGTTATCTCGAATGTATACACACCTTCTTGGAATTGTTTTATTATTTTAAGATTTCATGGAAAACATGGGGTGTCTTCTCATTTTTACCCGCACTATATAACTATATCAATAATAGTTGGATTTCATTCAGACTTCGCAAGGCTATTTATTTGTAGGATGAACTTAAGGGGCTTGTGTGTGTCTATGGTGGGGGAGAAGCTACAGCTTCTGAGCACTCAGGCCGTGTTGGCCCATTGTACTCGCCTCCCCCGTCTAACGCAATATTCCGGATTCGTTAACGTATCGCAGGATTTCCGTTAGTGGATGTGATGCTACCCGTCGCAATTGGAGAACATCGGCACCAAAGATCTGATGCCTGATGCGTCCATGGGCGGGGCATTCACATAGGAAATGCTCCGTGGATTCCGCTTCCTCATTACAGGAGGGACACGTATCATCTTCGGTAATTCCTATTCTGAACATATGCCCAGCTAGTGAATTATGGCCTGTCAGAATGCCCACAATACACCTGCAAGTCCTCCTGTTTTTCGACAGGATAAACTTTGCGGTACGTATGTTCGGTTCTGGCAGGAAAAGTTTAGTGTGTGATACATAGAGAAGAAGTTAAAAGTATCTGGGACGCACTATTACCAGTTGTAATTGAAACAAAAGAGAGGATCTGAATGTAATTATGTGGTGTTCCCAACGATTAATTATCTGAAATAATAAAAAACGTGTTGTTTCTTTTTCGTTGGTGTAGAGTTGGTATTCCCTGAAACTGGACCTGGACTGTTAGCACTGATGAAAGGAACAAGTGGTTCCCGAAATATCGGTATTTGCAAAAATAAATATCTACACCAACGAAAAAGAAACAACAAGTTTTTTATAATTTCAGAAAAGAGAGGAATTCGGAATACTAATTTATTAACCAATACATAAATTTAATTTTTGACTATAATGTTGTTGAATTTGATTTTCTTTATCTTTAACATAAATGTGTACCAAAATACTATTTTTGAAATAATTATGACCGATGTTGAAATGCTTTTATCACTCAATAAAGTGGGGAAGATTTTCACCATCCCGGAATTCCATCTTTTTCAACATGAATATAAAACGATCGACCGTTCTGAGGATAGCATCGGCTCCGACGAAGCTCAACCGGCCGCCTCTCTCATCGAATAGCAGGAAGTCAATAGCCTTAGGGAGAAGAGTGAAAAAATGAAAGCTAGGAACAGGATCCTCCTGACTCTCAGTAAAGCACAACAAGACCAAATCGCGACCGTCGTCAGGAATATAAGCGACCTGCACGACATCAAGTCGCCCGAGTTCATGCTGACAGTGGCATTCCTGGCATGTAGAAGTGGCAACTAGCTTCTCCCGTTTCCGGCCAGCAAGCGAGCACTTGAAGCTTCATCCGAGGATTTCCTACCTTTGGTTAGGTGCTCTGAGGTGGCAGGAAGTAAACGGTGCAGCAATCCTATTGACTGAATCAACACCAAGTGGCTGAAGAGAACTTCCACGTGGAAATGCTATATATACATTGACTTGCTGGTCGTGATTCAGTAGGTGATTATACTAAGAACTTAGATGATCAGAGCTGAGTCTGCGCGGGGAGTTATCTAAAGTGGCTCCGGCCACGAAGTTTCACCAGAGGTGAATTGGCATGTCTCAGAAGAATTCCCGGGGCATACGTTCTCAGCCCGGTTATTAGCGGTTGGCACCCTACTGGCGTTTGAGGCGGTTTTGGTACGTCCATATCGTGGATAGAGATCTCCGAGTTGCGCTTACAACTTGAGTGCCGTGCTCCATAGTTCAGTAGGGACCTTTCAGTAGACCTTACATCCATCAGTATGAATGCTGAGCTATGCACTCAGTATAGACTGGTACCGTTGTTGCTTGTCAAGGCGGGGCTCTAGTTGTGATCACAAAATCAGTCCTCCTGCTTTTCGACAGGATAAACTTTGCGGTACGTATGTTGGGTTCTGACAGGAAAAGTTTGGTGTGTCGAGCAGCTCTGCCACCTGTCGTTATGGGAAACTTGTTCCCAGTTTTTGAAAACAGATTTAGCCAATGCTACTGATACCCCAATTGCTGGCTCCGGTCCCGGCATAGGGGAGATTGACCTCTCTTTCGCTAAAGCGTCCGAGATTTCATTTCCCTCTATGCCACAGTGACCAGGTACCCAGAGTAGTTCCACCGTATTGAATCTAGACATAGAGTTCAAACGGTTTCTGCGTTCCAGAACGATTTTCGAGGTGATCAAAGGACTGCTCAATGCCCTCAGTGCAGCTTGACTGTCACTGCAGATTGCGATGCGCCTGCCCTTCAACCGCTCGTCAATCACCCACCCCCCTTAGGATCGCATAAACTTCGGCTTGAAAAACCGTTGCATATTGTCCCAAAGGAAAAGCCCACTTCTCATTTTTATTCGAGAGGTAGATTCCGGCTGCAGAACCCTCTTCTGTTTTTGAGCCATCGGTGTAGAAGACTTCCGTATATCCCGCCACGCATTCCTCTGGGTCTTCCCAGTCCTCTCTACGCTTCAGGGTAACTACATATCTTCTACCAAACAGATGTATGGGGACACGAGAATCGGAAGGCATTGTAAGAACTGGATTTAGTCCTCCCAGTAACTCTTCCAATGTTCTGTGCCCCCCACATCCGTTGTTTTCCCATAGATCTAATCGAATTAGCCTATGAGCTGCTCTCATTGCATATATATCCAGGGGCTGCAAATTGAGTAGTGCATTCAGAGCTGCGCCGGATGTCGCGCTCATGACACCAGTGATACCCAGACAAACAGTTCTTTGCAGTGCGTCTGGTTTACGGTGAAAACCTTTTTGTCTCACCTTAACCCACCACACTATGGATGCATATACGAACATCGGCCTAATGATGGCAACATATATCCACATTACCACATGACGCCTGAGTCCCCATGTCGAGGCAAAGGTCCGTCTGCACAGCCCATAAGCTGTGAGAGCTCGTTTCATCTTTACCTCTACATGTTTGTTCCAAAGAAGTTTTTTATCTAGAGTGACCCCCAGATATTTCACTTCTTCGGAGAGTTGAAGGGTAGTATCCCTCATCTCTGGGAGACAAAGTCCATCCAGTTTTCTCCTTTTTGTGAATAAAACCATTGTGGTTTTATTTGGCTTAACTGATAAACCATGTCTAAGGCACCAGCTGTCTATCAAATCAACGGCACGCTGTATATTCCTACACACCGTTCCAAGATCCCGATCAACAGCAAGTACAGCCACGTCGTCATCATAAGCTTGAGCGTATATTGGCAAATTTTGCAGTTCGCATAGCAGTGAGTCGATCAGCATACTCCACAGAAGCGGCGAAAGCACACCTCCTTCGGGGCAGCCCTTCGTCGCTTCTGTAGTCAGGTAGCGATCGACCCCTACCTCAGCGCACAACAATCTTTGCGTTAGCATAGCATGGATCCATTTAATTAAAGCATCATCAACACCATGCGCTCTGGCGGCATCACAAAGTTTTTGAAAAGGCGCACAGTCAAAAACCCCTTCAATGTCCACGAACACCCCCATCGCGTACTCACCATTCAAAGTTGCATCCTCTATGTTTGTGACCAAAGAACGAAGAGCAGACTCACAGGACTTTCCATGTTGGTAAGCATGGTGGTTTTCACTAAGTGGGTGTGACCTAAGTGCGTTTCCACGAATGTGACGCTCCACCAGTCTCTCCAAACCTTTCAGTAAGAATGAAGTCAAGCTGATCTGTCTAAAGTTCTTTGGATTAGAATAGCCATCTTTCCCAGGTTTCGGTATAAAAACTACCTTAACCTGTTGCCAAGAAGAAGGCACGTAGCCCAGAGCAAGGGGCTTTGGGGTAAATTTCTACAATGTAGTAATATGCTATTATTAACTCTATCTGAGCAGATATTGGAATCGGATGTATTTTGAGGCCTAGATTTCGCACAAATGCGCACTATTTGGTGGTCGTATTTTAAGTCCTCACTCCCCTACGTTTCATCAGAGATCAAATATAGAACCAGTTACGAAAACTAAACTAAGCTAAACATTTGATTTCCCACATGACCACATTATGTGGACAAAGATTTGCACCATCCATTCACCTGTATAGGGAGCCCCCTCTTAAACTTAACACGGCGCAACTTGCTATATGTGAAGGCAACAACATACCACACGCTCTCATTAATTTTCGTGACAATCGGTCCACCCATTTCTGAATAAACAAATGACAAACGAAAAACGACAACAACAATAAACCCTTCTATATTATATACTATAATATTATAATTATCGCTAAATTAGAATTTTAGAAAACTTATATCTAGGTCCTGTAAAAGAATAAATATTTAATTACTTTCTAATGGCTAATTTATCTATTCTGAAACGAGAAGAGGTTTATTTACTTAGTTTTTTAAACAATGGGGAATAGCAATTACCCAGATCTGAATTCAACCTAGTGTCTATCGGTTTTTTGCTAATGAACAAGCTTTCATAGGCATCTAGCTGGTTAATTTTCCTTACCTGTTTTAAAACTTTCAAATCATCGGCGCTTATTTTATGGTCGCATTTCACCATATGTTTAGCCATCATAGATTTTGTAGGTTTTCGGGAGTACTTGACAGCCAACTCGGCCTCCTTCGTATGCTCCCTAAATCTGGTAGTTACCAGTCTTTTACTTTGTCCGATATACACCTTCGGACAATTTGAGCAAGCGATTTTATATATGCCGCTCATCTCCTCTACTGTTTTTCGGTCTTTTTCCCTAGCCAGCTGGGATTTTAGTTAGTAGATACGACTTGATACTACCAGCTGTATGTCAAACCTTTGAACAACCAATTGCCTTTCTTAGATTTATTCATCAACCGTCAACGTAGACTAGTATAAATACAACTAATAAGCCTACTGATGAGCAGACTTGTTAGCATTGATGAGGGGAACAAGTGGTTCCCGAAATATCGGTATTTGCAAGAAAACATATCCACACCAACGAAAAAGAAACCACAAGTTTTTTATTATTTCAGATAATTAATCGTTGGAAATACTGCATAATTACACTCAAATAAACCCTTATTAAAATCGGTTTACTGTCTGTCACCCGCACTTTTCTCGGAAACGGTTATAGCGGTTGACACAAATTTGGTGGAAAAGTGGGGACTTTGAACGCTCACGCATACAGTGAGTTACATCATTCTATATCGAATTTAAAGGGGGGGGGAGGGGGAGTCCCTATATATAATATTCAAAAGGGCGATGTAAATTCTTTTTCATCAAATATAGTCATGTAGGTTATCAAATGAAAGGTCTCGGTTAGTAGTTTCCGAACTCTGTCTTAGTTTTGACACTTGTTGGAAAAAGGGGAGTGCGGATGATTTAAAGTGATTACTTCTTCCACGTACCCATTCTCATAAACTTAAGTTCATCCTAGAATCACGAAATTTTGCAGCAAAGTAGGCTATAACATAGAGCAGCATCCAAGCTTGGTGGAAATCGCACTATTATTGGCAAAGTTATGATAGGTCAAAGTTGTCGCTTTTGTGCAAATTCAAGAATATGAATGTCATTATCACGCAAAACGGTAATATGCATATATTAAGTGGTAGGTATTAATGGAACAAATGACCACTCAAATGTTTTTATAAAGGATATGCACAGAACCTTTCATACCTGAACCGTCCAAGTCCAACTTATTTTTTCACCATAGTGTCTATCTTGGAATTTAGAAATAGAGGGAGGAATATTTTGATTTTTCGCTATGTACAAATGGGAAAACATGTCCCCAAAGTCCTCGCATACGAAAGCAAAAAAGCGTTCATCCCTGAAGCATTCAGCTTCCGGTTTTTTGACTTGCTTATATTTTATGCGTATTGATTTTTCGTTTAGCTTTGTCTACAGAATATTCCTTGCGATATTTTTGCAATATTCTTGCTTATACTACAGGCCACCCAGTTCCCAGTTTCTTCCAACTTACGTCCAATTTCATGGAAACTACAAAGGAGTCCAATAAGACCTGGCTATTTCTCAACGATAATTAGCTGAACTTAGCGTACATCGTTAGTATATTACGAAAATGCCACTCTTCCACAATCAATTAGGCGAATCAAAACGGGCCGCTAGTCGCCGTATGCCTTGTAATTACATTTTAATATCGACGAAAATAATTTTTTGGCTAATCATATCGGTTTATCGTATAATTTTGAAGCCGTTATTTCTGTCCAATTCTCGCAGCTCTGACGAGAGACTTCATTAATTTGATTCGTCAACAACGATAATAGCCGTGGCGTGTTCAACAAACATCATAACATCATCCAGCCGAAATGCTGGCTATTTTGTAATCCTAAGAAATTGAACACTTCCGTTTTGAGAAAACAACTTTTTTTTTGTTCTGTTACTGGGGCCGAAAGTTCACGTCAAATTCAGGAGGAAGATTTCATGAAATGGCGTTTATAGCTAGGTTTAAAGTTAAACTTAGCGAAGGAGAAGATATTCTAGACTTTCACACAATACAAAGCGAGAAATTGAGAGCTAGACTTGGAACTACAGTGAGTAGCTCCGGAAGTCTGCCGCCTGGAATTTGGGAACCTACGTTTGGAGGGTAACTGGAACCTAAAGTTGTGATTGCTGTTTTTCGGGTGATCCAGTGCATTGGGGTCATTTTCTTACGACTCAGTCAGTGAAGAACCGATTAGCATATTTATCCTCTTCAGTTGAAATCTTAGTGAAATTTCAATTTTCATAATTAATATTGCATCTGTAAAGAGGGAAACGCTGATCTTGAAGGGCAGCGATAATTTTAACGTTAGAATTCAAATAATTTGTTAGCAGCCTGTAACTAAAAATATTCATCACACTCACTGAATAGAGAAGATGAAACAGAAGTAACTGACATGATCAGATTGCATTCAAGACGGCTTTCTCACGAAATGTTATAATTAACCTGTTTATGAAATTAAGAAGAATCACTTGAAGACTGTAGGGTTGTTGTTGGGGACGTTAGCGCTGAGGTGCGGCCGCCTCCATTGTAAACTGATTGTCATAGTTAAGTGATTCCGAGTAACGTTATAAAGTCATTTCATTTTGTTTGTTATTCGTAGTGTGCTCTTACCCTGGACCAATTCACACGAATATCACTTCTTGCCAGTCCGCTTCTGTGAATGAGCAAGCGAATGAATGAGTTGATGAGTAACTGAAGCACTATTACAATCCCAACATCATGTTAAGCGCTAATGAAGACCCAACTCTTTATTATTACTCCACATAAGTATTTCGATCGTAATGATATATTTTTTCTTTCTCTGGAAATGAATGAATGATTGCAGGATGTTGCCGGTCGTGGAATAGATATAATTGAAGTCAATTTGGTGGTCCAGTACTCTCCTCCGCAAAATATCGCGGAATTCGTCCATCGGGTCGGTCGAACAGCACGTGCTGGTAGAAGCGGTCAAGCAATTCTTTTTATGGGGCCAAATGAAACGGAGTTCATTAGGAGGTTGGAAGACAAACGAATTCGGATATCTCAAGGAGATGTAGAACAGTATTTAAAAGTTTTAACCGAAGCAGATAGGGAAGCTCGTACGGCAGAAGAAGCAGCATCGAATTTGCAGCATAAATTTGAACTTCTTTTGGCAGACGACGAGGAAATTCATGATAAAGCATCGAAAGGTATGTAAAGCATTAAATGACCTTTAGGAGAGTAACGGTAGAATTGATTTGCCTAACCGTAATACTACAGTCTCTTAAACTATTTTTAATTCACACTTTGAATTCATTTCAGCCTTCGTCTCGTGGGTGAGGTTCTACTCCACGTTTCCAAAGGATTTGAAAGGTATATTTAATGTAAAAAACGCTCACATGGGGCACTATGCGAAGAGCTTTGCCTTGCGGGAACCACCGAAATCATTTGCTAGACAACACACAGCTCCGAAACCGGCATTGCCCAAAAATCGACTGACTTACACGGAAAGGGACCCAGAGAAAATAAAGCAAGAAAAAGCAAGTAGGAAGCGACAGCACCAAAACACTAAGAAAACATTCGAACTGACCAATAAATTTAGTACGCATTTGAAAAGTTCAAAGGCGTTAACAATATCAGAATATGACAGTGGATTACCGTCGTTGAAAAAACGTAGGAAAAATTAACGTTTTGAAAGATACTGATAAATAAAATAAATTTATATTTAAAAATGATCTCTGTTTTTTCTGACTTTTCCAAGAAACACTCAAAACTCAGGCGAAGTTTCAGGGCTATATCAAGCCATGAGCAAGATTGTATTCAAAATCTAGTATCTCCGCAGTTTTCGCATTTAAAGAAAGTGTAATAAATATAAAGTCACAAGTTTGTTTGGCAGAGTACGACCTCCAATGAAAGGTGGACTGGTTGCCAAACCTGACCTCCAGGACTCATCCACCGATTAGTATTTCTTGCAAGGTTCTCTGCAGGAAGTTAACAACATAATTGACCTCTCTAAATGCGCATATGACAGGCATCCACGCAACTTTCATATTACGGACAATCTCACTTATAGCCGACATTTATTGCGACCATTTACTACATGTGATTAAATAACTTTTGTGTGTAATTAGTGCGTGTGAGCGAAATTCTCGTCGATTTTAATAACGTTGCGACAGTATTTTGATAATTGATCTTATTTTCGGAAATTACACGCGGACTCAAAACACACCGCATGCAACTACAACGCCAGAAGATTACTTTGTCGGATAAGGAGAAATCATTGAAATCTTTACTGCTGAAATCACCTCATTAAATGAATTAAATAAAATCGTCGTCGTGGTCGTTTGCAAGAAATATTTTGGACGATTTCACAAAATTCACATTCGTTTGATTGCCTGAAGAAATAAACTGATGACTTCGTTTTCGTAACCTCTATTTATTGTTAAATTGCTATGTTGTGCGGTTGTTTTGAATGAATCTGAAAGTGATACCCAACTGAGGACTATTAATTTTAGGTTTTGTATGTTGAAATTTTGTCATATTTTTTTTAGGTGGTAACGATCGCATTGTATGCATCAGTTCGAAGGAGAAATATGTCTGATTTATGGTATTACGAAAGCGACGCTGTCATTTTTGACTTTTTCTCGAAGATGATAATTGGATATGAATTATATTTTATGTGTTGGGTAGAATGGGATACAGCTGCTTTATATACAATTATAATTATTCAGTACATCTTTATTTTCCTTCGATCTGCACACCTAAATAATGCTGCTTCTACCTCAGCGGTTTAGGTGTAATAGATTTTGTGTAATTCATGTTATTTTAAGAGGTGGAAATTTTCAAAAGATTAACCTCGGGGTTGACCATCCCTCAGAGTGTGGGATTTTTACCCACTAAAACAGTTTTTTTGGCATATTTAGGTTTTGTTTTCATTGGGAAAAGACCCTGTGGTCCACCCCAGCAGCTTGGTTAGTCTCGCTGAGGAACTGGCTGGTCCTCAATAGCTTATATCTTTAGGCATAATTTATTGTATGTTAGCAAGTCGTTCGGTTTTACTCTTTTGTCGTTTCATTGTATTAGCGCTATCAGGTAATTTTCGGACTTCGTTATTCTTATGTGAGCGTAGTCGCTGGCTATGTTTAATTGCTTGGTCTTTGATGACTTCACTAATGACTAATAATAATCGTTGGCGCAAGAATCCATATTGGATCAGGGCCTTGAAGTCTGTAAGAACACTTCATTCAAAACCGTAACGGTACACTACAGTGTATATTGTAGGAGACAATGTGGTCAGCATTGCTCTCGCCCGAGATTATTACCCTGATTTGACTCAGGTACTCATTCACAGCTGAGTCGACTGGTATCCGACGTCAAATCACGATACAAATCCCACTGCTACCAGTGAGATTTGAACCGCGACCTTTCGTACGACAGCCTTGTGCCCTAACCACTCAGCTATCCGGACAACTTCACTTACCAACTTTAATTTCAGGTCCCTATCCAGATCCTCATTACGAATGAACCAGGGAGTGTTTATTATGCTTCTAAGCACTTTATTTTGGAACGTTTATATTACCTTCAGGTTTGATTCCTTGGCACAGCCCCAGAGCTGGATGCCGTACGTTCATATGGACCTTAGGATCTGCTTATAAATTAGCAGCTTGCTGTCGATGGTCAGCTAGGAATTCCTCCCCAATAGCCAGTAGATCTGTCTGTATCTGGCATTAAGCTCATCCTTCTTTCTTAGGATGTGTCTTTTCCAGCTGAGCTTAGCATCGAGTGTCATACCTAAATATTTGACTTCCGTTTATAATGACTTTAGCTGGATTGTCTTTTTTGTTTGTGAAGTTAATGTGGGTTGATCTGTTGTCGTTTAATTTTATCTTCCATTTCTTGGTCCATTCTACAATGTTGTACAGGTATTGTGTTTGTAACTGCATTTCACCCGAGGTAAGGATAGCATTGTCGTTGGCAAATATCGCTATTTTGGTTTCTTCACAGCAAGATATATCATTGATATACAAAAGAAACTGTTGAAATGCTTCCAGTTCATAGGTGGCATTAGGTTTCGATCTATAATGATTTGCTTCAGGCTCTTAAAGAGAAGCCTTTCTATTAGCTTGGCTGTAGTAGAGAATAGCGATATAATTCAATACGTTTCGACGTTACTTGGCTCCTTCTCTGTTTTAGGCACCATTATAACTTCAGCCACTTTCAATTGTCGAGGGACGCATTTTAATATGAAGACTGCATTACAGACACTGCCCTGCGGTACACCAGCTGCATTTTTTTTTTAGTTCAGAGTAGGTTTCTTCTTATTTCACTCTGAATAGGCGCTCTAATACATATGATTTTAAGATATCGAAAAATTCTTCCGGGAAGTCCTATGTAATTCATACAAAGGACCTTGGTGCCACAACTTATCAAACGCCTGGACGACTCGAGAAAAATGGCTGCGCACACCTGCTTTTTTTCAATTCCATTTTCTATCGGGTTCGTGCTCCTGTGCACTTGTTGGATTGTGGAATGCTTTTCGCGGAAATTGAATTGGTGAGGTGGTATTAGATTTCCATCCACATCTATTAAGGAGAAGCCTTTCAAATAGCTTGGCTGTGGGAGGGAGCAACGATATTGGTCGATACGGTTCGAATCTTCTTCTGGTTTGGGGACCATTATAACTTTGGCCACTTTCCTTTTTCGAGGGACGTATTTTAATCTGGAAAGTGCATTAATTATTTGTAATAATTTGACTAGACCCTTTACTGGTAATTCTTTTAGTATTCTCCCCGTAATAAGTTCATAACCAGGAGCTTTACTAGAAGGCACATTTGTTTTAATTTCTGTCCTCAGCTCATTTAGTTTTACACGGCGTATTGGGTAATGGTTCACTTTTCTCACTGGGGTTAAGCATGTAGACGCTTGTGTATCTAGAGGGTAAAAGGCGCTTTCTAGCTGCTTCGCGGACAGATCTGCCTTATCCTGTGCAGCACGAACCCATTGCCCGTTTTCCTGTTTAATAAGTGGAATTTGCTTTCTGGGTCCTTTTAGATCTTTCGCGGCCTTCCACAAAGAATAGCCTGTGTCTTTTTGTGTTGCAAGGTTTGAGACATATTTGCTGAAGGATTCGTTTCTATATTTTGTTAATTAAGGTGTTCAGCTTGTTTGTTAGAAAGTTGAGGGTTTTTTCCGTTCCGTTGTGCGGTTTCTTTGCCATAGTTGACAAGCTCTATGTTTCTCTTCAATTAGTTCGCTAACCTCTGCAGGACAGTCAGTATATTTTTTATTCAGTCCAGGCGTGAACGATTTCATCCTCGAGTTGGTAAGCAGTGTTAATTTAGTCATTTATGAAAACGTTTTCTGGGATGTATTTTTTGAATATTGCCCACTCTGTTTATCTATTAGTCAACCTGGGAAGATAGTCCTTTCTCCTCACTTTTTCGCTGATCAGCATCATAACAGGCGAGTGATCGGACATTATATTTTCATCATGGATGTATTTGTCTGAGATCCCCTTAGGTACGAAGAAATCAATGATGTCGAGTGTTTTTGTTATGTCAGTCGGCCAGTATGTAGGCTTATCGCGGTAGTGGAAATTGTCCTTTTGTGCTCTTCCCGCTTCTCTTCTATAAGAATGTTTCGCCTTGAGAGTTGAGCAAAATCTTCTTTTTTAAAACCTGGGGCGGGTAGTATATTGAGGAGATCTTCACAGCTTTGTTAAATAACCATTAGTAACAAACTGCATTTTTTCATCTTCAGTTTTCTGTCCTTCATTATGTCTGATATCATCGTTAACGAAGATTGTAGCTCCCTATCTGGCTTGTCAACTGGGATGTGCTCCATGATATGAGCAAAAGCTACGGATTTTAGAGTTCATAGACTTCGTGAGCTGGCTTTCTGAGGTAACGTATATGTCTATCTTCACAGTATTAAGGGGGTCATCCCGTGTGCCGGATCCGAGGAATCGATTTTTTGGCATCACTTGTATCTAGATATAGTTTAGAATATATGGGCGAAATGATTTTTTGATATTCGGAGTCGTTTGGAAATTACAGTGTTAAACAGGTGAAATGTCACATGCCAGGACAAGACGAAACCTAAGGTTTATTAACTAGTTATAGCAGATTACTGACCGGTTGAAATTTTATGGTTAAAAATTCTACTTCACATTCACATTCACTATTCACATTTTACTTTTGAATGTGTTTTTCTCGAAACTACATGTTGAAAATCTGTTGCCACCATTGCCCAAAATCTATCCAACGAAATTTCTTGAAATTTTCATGATTTATTCAGAGCATATTTCTATGGTTCGCAAATTAGGATAATTGGGATTCATTCGATAGTTTTTTAGTCATTACAGAAGCCTTGAAAAAACACCAAATTTTTAATTTTACAAAAAAAAAAAAATTAACAAGGAACCAAAAATTTAGCTTTCATTATTTTTTAATAATCCTAGTTTGTGGACTTGCAGTTAGGTCCGCACGTTAAAATGCCGTTTACTTTTCTTCTTTAAGAAGATCACAGCGCCCTCTAGCGTGTCAGCTGAAAGCACCCTTTTTTTGGAGATAGGTGTACAAGCTGCTCTGCATTTCAATAAGGAACTATACTATTGGTCTGGAAAAATTACTACACATGTACGAGATATTAATAAATATATGGTGAAAATTTCGTATTTATACCTTTATCCAGTTCTTCACACAATAATTCTAAGAAAGGCGGAAAAACGGCGTTCACAGGGGATGACCCCCTTAAAAAAGAGTTCCAGCTCTTGTAGATGCTGTTGGAGTCAATTTGCATTCCACGGTTCTTTTCTTGTTATATTTTTGTCTCCTTACGTTATACTGCTTAAGTTTGTCAAAATTTATTTGTTTACTATCTGTTGTTCGTCAAGTCTTCTATTTAAAATGTCAAGTCTATCTAAAATATGTAGTTTTCAGAATTTCATTACCATCGTCATTTTTGTGGTTAGTGGACCTTTGTTTACCACCTGCGAGTATTCTATTTTCCCAGATCTAACAACAGGCGTTGGGTTGGTTTTGCGTGGCTCAGTTTGTCGTTTTTCGAGAGCAGCCAACCTTGGCGGCAGCGGTACTTTACGCCTTCTGTAAATCTTTCGCTACTCCGCGGCCTTTGTAATTGGCTGGGTGTCAGCCCTTATAATTTACATATTTTGCTCTGTTGTTTGGACATTTTAAAGATTCATGGTCATCAGCACATTTCACACAGCTTGGATTTCGATCACATTACCTTTGTGTGTGATTGGAACTTTGGCATCCTTTGCACTGGGGTATTAGATCGCTGACTTTTCTCAGTGTTTCTATTTGGACCTTGATATTAAGGACAGCTCTTAAGTTGTGAATTTTATTTGGGTCTTCATTATTGTCGAACATAAGCATGAACAGTGGGAGTCCTTGCTTAATTATTATTGCTTTTCTCTTTTCAGTGATTTTCTTTTTCTTTTTTCAATATATTCACACCGTCTAGGATCTTAAAACCCTTTTCCTTTAGGTCTTCTACAATGTCGTCTTTTTGGCACGTTAGGGGGAGCCATAACTTGTGGAGGCCTATTGTTTTTGTCTTCATACGTGTAACACTAGATTTTCTCCATGTTCAGCTTTTCCGGTTTACAGTATGTACTTTCCAAACATTGTTGTTTAGAGCAAGTATTGAGTACTCCTTTATCATGGTTGCCAATAGGAGGTTTTTAACCTTCTGGTGCTTATCAATTCCGCTAATATTAATCGGCGGAGGAAGTTTCATTTTCAATTTCGTTCGATTTTTCACTTTATCGCTTTTTACGTGGCTTTGCCTACCGATTTTCCGTGTCCAGTCTTTCTTTCTTTTCTTAGACGCTCTCCTTGTTTGCATGATCCAGTTAGTTTCTCTAGTCAATGCTGCTTTATCTGTGTGGTATCCTTTTGATTCATTTAAGCTAGGGCTGCGGCACTTCGCTGAGAGTGAAGTAGCTTGATTTGTTTTGTTTAGGAATTCGTTTTCCTGTCATATAAATTTCTCTAGCTTGTTGAGCTTTTCGCGTAGTCCCTTATTTTCCATTTCCTGAGGTGTTTTCGCTACATTATTAGTTGGTGTTACAGTTTTAGGTTTTCTTTCCTTTGGTGTTAGTCATATTTTTTGTTATTAGGGTTTCGTTTTTGGTGGATAGTGGTGACCTTGTAACCCTCGAACTCCTACTAAAAGGGTCAATCAAATGCAATAAAAGTTTCTCCCCAGAATCCGTAGGACTGACCTCCTCAAAGGTAGGATTTTACTGTAAAACTGGTCTGCCACCTGAGCTCCACTGTTTTGTTCCATTGGGTATGGGTAGGTACAATTTATACCTCTTTTCAGGTTCAGTGGTCTCTGTATTAAAGTGTACGTAATTCATATATGAAAATATTTCGTTTTGGTACAAAATAAAGAATAATATGTCTGTCCTGTAGAAGTCAGATATTCGAAGAAAAAAGTAGAGCAACCTCTGACAAAAAATCACATACACGAAAGAAAATGTTCTGTCTAACAACCTAAAAACCTTAATTATGGAAACGGGTTCTTCAGCAGATATGTTGAAAAAAAAACACAGCTCACTTGCTAAAAAGACCGGAACCAATCTCACTTTTAAGCAAAAAGAAATCGGAAAACCGAATGCTGAACACTTTAGGTATGAAAAAATTTGTGAGTTACTTATGTAAGAATACTTGAGTGGACATTTGTCCCATTTGTAATAAATCTGTAATATTTATGCATTTAGTCTGCCAAACTATTCACTTTAGTGTGATACAACTTTGACCAATTATAACTTCGTTAGCATTAGTGCAATTTCCACCAAACTTGCTAGTATCATGCTCAATATTATAGCCTATATTACTGCAAAACTTGCCAATACTGCTTTTTTCAGATTTTTCGATTGAGTAGTTTCTGAGAACGGGTCTTTGAAGTAATTGACCTCTTTTGGACCACCGCATTCCTCCCCTTTGCAGCCGATGTCAAAAATAATATTTGCTTCAGAAAGTATTAATGGACACCGTTCATTTGATACCCCACATGGCTATTTTCGGTAAAAAAAATGCATCCATCTTTTGCGAGAACAGTGCCCGCAATATAAATATAAACCCATTATACAATTTTATTTTAAAACTCTCTAATTCTAAGAATCCTAAACAGATCTTAATGCCACTTTCACAGTATTTTCTTACAACTGTATTTCATTGGTTATCATATCGATTGCGCAGTTTACCCTCGTTATTTACTCTAGCGAGAATTTTATTTTTGTTAAGGTTTTGTGTGGAACAGCCAATTGTTACAGCCAATTTACTTGAAGGTGAGAACTGTAAACTACCAGATATGCAGTTGAGATTAAGGCGGGGCACATGCAAAAGGGGGCGGTAATTTTTTTGTTCACCAAATAAAGTCATGTTGGGTGTCAAATGAAAGGTTTTGCTCAGTACTTTTCGATGCCAGTGTTAGTTTTAACATGTGTTGGAAAGGCGGGACTTGCGAATGGTTGAAAGTGATGATTTCTTCAATGGACCCACTCTCAGAAACTACCCAAATGAAAAATATGAAAAAAAATCCTGAAGCTGCCTCCATACGTTGTCCAGGTCTCAAAATACTCTCCATATCGATATCTGCTGAAATTAAGTTAATAATTTGCTGTAATATAGACTATAGTATGAGGCATGTTATCCCCAAGTTTGATCAAAATTGTACTATTACTAACAAAGTTACAGTAACTCAAAGTTGTCTTTACTGTGTAAATTTACTGCAAACCAAAGTACTAAATATCAATATTACACTCAAGTGAGTAAACTGAAATGTTAAATGCATATACATTACTGGCTACGTACAAATGGGATAATTCTGCTCTCAAATATACTCACACCAGAAACAAACATGCCTGGAGCATTGAACTTCTGGTTTCCTGACTTTATGGAATGCACTGTCGACTCGTTAATATTAAGAAGTCTCCCGTCAGATAAGTTAGGGCCTCAATTTTCTCTGAAAGCAGCATTACTATTTTTTTTAAGTTTAGGCAAAGCAGCGATTATTACTGTTACTGTATTTTTCAGCAATTGTTTTATTGAAAATTATTTCATCATTATGGTGTCAAAAATGCATTTTTATTTTTATGTCTTGCGGTGACCAAAATTGTAGCGAACTGGATCATCTGAATCAAAAAATGTCAGTGGATTTAGTTAAATAACAATAGAAGCGAGTGCTTGATCGAAGAATTTAAAAAAAAAAATGCAATTTTCACAAAATGGCGGATTGTCAAAGTTGAAAGTTCGATTTTTCACTAAAAACCGTTGCTTCATTCAGCGACTATCTGTCGGTTCAACCTAAGGCGACAAGTAGTCGTCGAAATATGTATATATATTTGCTGAAAGAAGACAACAAGCAAGAGTTCTGCGTGGCGGCGAAGGGGCTACTAGGAGAGTAGGTTCTACTCTAGAGTACATAGGCTCTACGAAAATCCGGTTTCACAGAAAAGGTCAAAGGAGGGGGAGGCTATTATTCGTAAATGTCCAGAGATAACCAATGTCCCGATAGGTATCACCTCTGTGAAATCTCAAGGTAAAAAATCCGCTGTTGATGAAAGTTGCTGAGCAACACGTGAGGAAACTTGCTAACAGAGGGAAAATCAGAATTGGGTAACCAATTGTAGGGAATGAATGGGAATAGTCCTCACTATGTATCATAGGTTCTTAGACTATAGACACACGACTATAACCTGCTGTTGATTGTGTTCTCTACAGGGATCGTGACGCGTCTTATGAGGGCATTGCATACCACATTACGGACTTGGCCCAGTGTCCAATTTGATGGGGAACAGGAAAGGGCTAGGACGCAGCTACCACGATCCGCATCCTACAAATTAACATGCACCGGAATGCAACCGCTCCCGAGTTGCTTGCGCAATTCGCTGTGGAGTTAAAAGCTGATCCATTAATAAGAGAACAATATCTCAACATCTAGATTCAGACGGTGCCTCACTTGGGGTTTTTGCCTAAGGCCGTGGGGACTCTCTATGCAACGGCATCTACTATCCCAAAATGGCGACGAGCAAGTCGCCTCAGGAAGACATGGCACTGAATAGTGGTGCGATGGGGAGGGCAAGCTTCTTGATAAGCCCTGCCGGGAACTGAAGTGCATTTTATCATTCCGTGAACGATGACGCCTACACATAGTTGAATTAAGGGCTGAATGAACTATATATAACTAACTGTGTAAATATGTATATGTATGCTTATGCCTGTGGAGTATCAAAAGAACGGTGTTAGTACTTTTCGAAGTCAACCACAGTTTTGACTGACTTGTAAAAGGGGGGGGGGGGGGTCAGGAGCTGGAAAATTACCGCTTATTTCACTAGATTATTTAAAAAGCTACCTAACTGAATAATCTAAACAAAATCATTATGATGCCCCTATTCGCTGTTTAAACCTTAAAATACCCTTTAACCGATATCCACCCAGATAAAGTAAGCAATAATATTAGAAATTGATTGAAAACTCCCTAGATTGACCCTAGAATTATATGATGTATTGTGGCCCAATTGACAGAATAGACCACTGAGATTGACCGATCCCGCGAATGTTCTCGCAATACAGTTCCCAACAGCGCTGACGAGAGTGGGTGGAAAGGGGGGTTTCCCCCCGGGCCCGAGGTTTCCTAATTGGGTCCGGAATAGCAGTTTCAATGAAAAAAAAGGGAGAGTAGGCTGCCTACATAATTTTCACTCCAGGTCCATAGCATTTTTACCCCGGGCACTGTTTTCGTATAATTTTCTCTCCGGGGCCTACGTTACTTTAGGGAAAATTATCCCCTCAGTTTTTACAAGATTAACAAGTACATCATAAATATTTGGACAGATTGGTCTGACAGCGATTCTAACGTGAATGCTAAAAAAATGTGTGTTCCAGGTTGACGCCCCAGGCTGAAAGATAGATTGAACGTATACATGATGAGTCCCGCGTAAGATCGGCGGTGGATCTGAAAAAACTGTGTGAAAGTTTCAGACGGCGAATTTTGAACTGTATCAGAAGGGAGGAGAGCACACTTCTTATTATTAGATAACTTAATATATTTTCCTTATAATAAAATTATAAAAAATAAAAGGGGGACTTTTACTGGTTCAGAAAGAATTAGTTGTGTAAAAGAATAGTGCGTAATCAATGAATTTGTAACTAATCGTAAATGGAACCGTCGCGCACCCAAAGTCTCTTAATAAGAAAATACAAAACCTTTTCTTACCTGATGCGTCTAGCTACCTCTTTTCCGACTTGCTCTTTGACGGAATGGGAGACCAATGATAATGTTGCTTTCGATTCATATTGCTATCATAACTTGCCTCATCGTTAATATATGTACACTGTATATAGTACGAGATAGGACTAGATATGGTTAATAAATTTTTAAAATGTTCCTCTTGAAAAATAACCCTGAATCGTACTGCATGTAGTTAGATTATGGATTCTAATTTAAATACAGATGCAGATAGTAAAGTAGTACTTTTCGATATATACCAGCTGGATGCCTGACTCATATCATTTACGTATATACAAGTGCATATCATCACTTACGGCTATTAAAATAAGTTGATTCCTCTAGCGCCTTGAACGTGGAAGCCAAGAGTCTCCCGGGACGACATGCTTAATTGCACGTTAGCATATACCCACGGTAATATCCACCCAATGATTATACTATAATGGCAAGATACCTTTAAATTGATTTAATATCTTTTAATATTTCTCCAATTATATAATTCTTTAAAGGCGGATATAAAATTGGCAGAAATGTCTTGAAACGATAATTCCACCATTGGGAAATCCATAAAATCACGTCCGATGAATCAAAACATCAATTCCTATCATCAACCGCCATTTTCAGCGTTTCCTCTAACTGAATACTAAAAATTTTTATTATCGATTGTGAGGAACTGGGAAATAAAAGTACCACGAAGAAAAATGGCCGTTGAACGGGAACTAATGATTGTTTCATGTCCGATCAATTTTACTGATCGTTTTTCATCGTTCGACTATTTTATGGATATCGTCATATGTACTGGTATTTGTGTATTGTAGATATGTCCCCATACACACTCTGATTAGATATCATTCTTGCCTGCTTTTGATATGATTGCTCTGATCTGCTCGTTGAATGGAGTTGTTGATTATCCTCGATTCTTCATATAAAATGTGGAAACGTATGGGTACACTGCAGCTGGTAAGTATTTTGACAGTTATAATTGATTGTAGATATGTGAGTATATGATCGGATCAAGCATGGGCTTGCTCACTGCAGCTTTCCAATCTTGATATGGGTAGTTATTTCTGGTTCGTCGTAGAATAGGGACAAATGCCTGATGTAGCCAATGGGCTAAATACTGTCCTCCCTCGCTGCGCCTGAGATTTTTCTGAGGACTCGATGTATAAGGAATTGATGGCCTACTTTACGGTCTGGCTTTTTGGATGCGATAACATTGAGTCGCTCAAATCAAAGTTTTATTATTGTATATTAGATCCGATTTTCCATGTTTGGGATCTTTTTACAATTTATCTCATAGCCTTAGTTTTATTCTAATTTCTTTTGAAGGTTTTGCGTAAAACGAAACCTTTTTAAATGCGGTTTTCTGTCTCTCTGTCTGTCCGTCACACGCATATTTCTCGGAGATGGTTGTAACGATTCCCACCAAATTTAGTGGAAATGTGGGAACGTGAACGCTCACGCATACAGCGATTTACATAATTCTACATTCACTTTAAGGGGTGGGGGGAGGTCCCCATACATGCAAAAGGTGGTGTACAATTTTTTTTTATCAAATATAGTTATGAAAGGTCCCGGTTAGTACTTTCCGAAACCGGAATTAGTTTTGACATTTGTTGAAAAGCTGGGAAGTGCGGGGGGTCGAAAGTGATGATTCATTCTCAGAAACTACCCAATCGAAAAATATGGAAAAAGTCGAGAGGCTGCCACTATATGGTGCCTAGGCTCCGAAATACTCTCCATACCGATATCTATTCAAATAAAGTTAATATTATTATATTACTATAATTTTTATTTATTGGCTGCAAAACCCCCCTTAAGTTCATCTTAGCATCACGAAATGTTGCAACAATATATGGTATAACATGGAGCATGATCCTACCTTGGTGGAAATCGCACTATTACTAACAAAGTTATAACAGGTCAAAGTTGTGGCTGACGTCATAATTAATGAGAATAATTGACATTCGAGTGAAATATTGAAATTCCATTCATAAAGAATCTACTTCTCCCCAGCCCTTTTCTGTATCTGTTGTAAGTTCTTCACATTTGAACTCCTAGCATGAAGTGTATGAAGTTGATTGTTATCAATACATTATTATTACATTATTTGTGTAAATGGCTTTTAAAAAAGGAATGAAAGAATTTTTAACTGTGTAGACACAGCACTCTCATGCACTCGTCGTTCCTCTCATAGGGAAATTCAAAATGTTTTATACCTGAAGCGTCTACCTTCTTATCTTTACAGGAAAGAGGAAGCGAGTTCGACACATACAGCTGTTTGCAAGGAAGATTGTGCCCCGACTCCACTTAGCTTGAAGGATCGATCTGTCAATCCTGTGAGTGAGGTGAAGTCAGACCAAGAGCCGGTTGATGAATAGAAGTTGAAGGCAATGCACGGTAAACATGTGAATTGTTTTTGGAAGTATTTGTCGATTTGCATTAGTTGAACAGATGGCTGTGTGCTGGGCAGCTCTTTGTTGAGGCGGAAGGATTTTTGTGTGCCATTCGGCGTGGTTGCCAAGCGAGCGTATAAGAAGCTCATAATGAGAGAGCGGGTGGAGAACGACCAGTGCAGAATGTGTGGTTTGGCGTTAGAGACGTTTGACCATCTCATTTCTGGCTGCGATGTTATGGCACCGCTGCAATACATGAACAGGAATAAAGCTGTATGTAAGGCGATTCATGAAAACCTTGCATACAAGCGTGAACTAATCACAAGAATCGTCTTCCCTTGATGTCCTGCGACTCTCATGCAGTCTGGTTCAAACATGCATGCGTGCTCAATGCTGTGGGGAGTTCTCGACTAATTCTCTCATTAGCTTTCCACCGGCCACTACCACTAGAATCTCTTTATCTTTTAAGTAACTAGGATTGTAGCCCCAATGCTCGGCATTTAGTGCTAGTATTAGGTAAAATTCGGCAACTGTCGAGATTGTGATAACTCGGAAAATAATTGCTGCAGCAGTCCAGTAGGATCTGAGCTTTGAAGTGTGTTGGAGCACTTCATTCAAAACCGATACGGGGCATTACAAGACTACGGTGCACTGTAGGAAATAATGTGGTCAGCATTGCGCTCGCCGGTGATTATTACCCTGATTAGACTCAAATACTCATTCACGTCTGAGTCAGCTGTCGTCCGACACAATACAATTATTTAATGAATGTGCCTTAATTCAGACACTCGTATAATATGGGGAACTGATTTATGCTTGCCAGTAGCTAGTCTTCATTAGGCCCTATAAGGTTTGTTTTTCAGCGTTAGCACTTACAGAGAGCGGAAGTTCTTCGCAGAAACAACAATAGAATGAGGTAACTTGAACTACTTGGGGAGTAGCTTTGGACTGATGAAGGGGTCTATCAATTTTAGGCTAAACTACAAATTGCGGACGATATCTAATCTCTTCAAAATTGTTGATCTAAAGTACATGGCTATCTCAAGTCTAGCTTTTGCTTAATGAGTGAAAAGGAGGCATATTCAATCTCAATGATTCCATTTCTAGCAAAAAACATTACTTTTCAAGGCTGCGATTTCAAAAGCAAAACTTCATACAAACATACAAAATGTAAACAAAAACCTGATTAAGAAAATTGTATAACACTGAGGCTAATTTTTGCTAGAGATGCCCGAGCTTGTTAGTTTCCGATTATTTCCTATTTCTATATCTGGAGTCCAATGTTATCTCCGACGTTCTCAATCAAATGATGAATTCCATTTGACAAAATACGAATTAAATTTACCAAATAATGTATAAGTTTTTCCAGTTGATACAATTTTTTGGTCGAAACTGATGGTGTACATATTGATTGAAAACCGCTAAAATGTTCCAAGTTTTTGAAAACCGTTCACTAATTTGGCTACACAGATTCCACGAAAATTGCCGCGAGAATGTAATCGACCCGGAAAGAAAAGCGCCGCCACTTCACAGTATGATTATACGTAATAGACAGTTGAACTGTAAATTGCTTACTGCTACTGTAACTGCAATTAAAATTAAAAGTAAACCCGTCCCCGTCTAAGTACTTATCATCGCCAGCAACGCTTAACTTAACGGACGGAATCTGGTTAGAATTTGTTCAATCACTTACAGCTAGCTAGAATGCTGTCGTTGTTTGTATAGATCTTGGCACATCAGAGACTCACTTTAGTAACATATATGATGTGTTTGGGTATATTATCTTCAAAAGGAAAACTTGATTTTGACCTGTTAGGAATTTGTTATCAACAATTGAATTTGCCTCAAACTTTCCATTACCGTGTTCTACATTACGTTGCTGTATTGTTTTTGTCTTATACTCCTTCAATAAAATTAAGGAGAATTTTCTAATAAATTTTCAAAATATATTTGATATGCTATAAACAACTTTATTTCAAGGGTACGATGTAATGTAGTTAGAGGCCTACACGCCAAAGCGTGAGCCTTTTTCCAATTTGTTGTTTTCTACATTTTATGGTACACATGTTTAGAATACGCACTCCTCAATGTTATTAAACGTTGTTATTGAAAAAATGTTGCTATCTATAATCTAAGAAAATAAAATAAAATTATTTAAACTGGATACACGATCGGATCACTCAGTTCATATAAATTGTGGGTGACCAGCAGGAATATATTGAACTGATCTCGATAAGGTTTTGTTTTTCAAAGGCGTTGACTCCAACTCTAGATACTTATTTTCCTCAGGAGGAGGAAAAAGCAAGAACCTTAACCTATTCTTAAAAATACTGAAAGATCATAAGTTTAAGGGACTAAACTGTTGTGGATTATACTTTGACAAAGTCTAGGAATCGAGGAATGAAAATAGATTTCGAGCTCCGCGAAGGGAAAATGTCTGCGTTGCGAGTATCATAAGACGCAAAATGGCAGGTGATGTCATTAGAGGCGGAGCAGTCCATCAGACCCCAGAAAAGTTTAAAAAGTGTACATGAGCATTCAGAGAGGTTCTATGCTATTATAGGAAGGGGAGGTTCAGAAAGCGGAGGCGGAGAGGTAGTCCACACAAGGAAAAATCCTTTAAAAGAAGAGGAAACAGGTGAATTTACATTGCACCTTTTCAAGGGTAAGACAAACCCCCTTACGGGAGGGTTCCCAAATCATGGAACAGTATTCGAGGGTATTTCTCACAAGGTAGTTTAAGACAGTTAGGGCGAGTTAGATGGCGTGAAAATCAGACGAGGAGCGAAGTATAAATCCGTACAATTTTGCGGCTCCAGTTAGTCGGTATTGAAGCGGAAGCGGAAAGTGACTCTGAGGTCTTGAGTGCAGTTCTGATATGATAAAGAGAGTAGGAAAGGAAGGACTATGATAAGAGAGTAGGAAAAGGAAGTGGGAGTGAGAATTAAAGCTAGTTGGTAATGCACCAGCAGACCTGACTGTCTTGGTTTGAAGGGAGACACAATCCTTAGGCGATGATATAGCGGAAAGCATCTTAAGGTCATTGCATGAAGCAGAGAAGTAAGGAAGGGGAAGGCGTGCTAAAAAATAATAATAAATAATAATAGAGGTCCCAGAATCGATCCCTGTGGGACGCCAGAATAAGGGGAGAAGAAACGGAATGGACTGCTATCAAAACAGACGCAGTAGATCGGTTGAATAAGTAAGAGGGAAGCCCTATAACAAGTGGAATTGGGACGTTTAGACTCGAAAGTTTGAAGAGAAATATCTTGTGATTTACAGTATCGAAGGGTTTAGCAACGTCAGTGTAGATAGTATGCATGTCCTGTCGTGACATCTGGCGACAAAGTAAGTGAAGTCGAAAAATTTGAATGTAGTGGACTTACGCTTAACAAAGCCGAAGGTAATGCTTTCATTATGAGGAGGCCAAAGTGGGCTAATACCATATAATAATAGACTGTTGGGATTTAATTGAGATGTTTCCTCCCCCAAGTCTGAATTTGCCAAGAATACTGGGATTCTTAAAGGTTCACATTTAATTTGATATACTAACCAATGCGGTAAGTAAGGAATTGAAAGTAAAGTCGTTGATACAATGCTTACTTGCTAGCTTCTACCTGACGTGTGTGTATGAAACCGCTGTTCAGGTAATAGAAGTAGCTTCGTGTGTAGGATTAGATACTAATGGCATTCTACTAAAGAATCGCATCGAATATGGCGGGTCTGTGGCAATTATGCTTCATCCGAATCGTATTGTGGTCATCCACAATGAAAAACGTTGCACGCTGCCGAAAAGTTTGAAGATTAACACTTTGAGTCAATAGAAAATAGCATTCATATTGAAGGTCAGTCGGTCAACAATGCCAAGACGTTTACAAGCAATGGGAAAAATTCATAAGTCGATGAAGTGACTACACCATCAGCTGGCTGAGGGTCAAATGAAGAATAGGAAAAACACATCAGAAATTTTGTTCCAATGATGCAACGAAAAGGGTTTATTCTATCGAATCGTGAAAAAAATCGTGGATCGGTCGTGTATTGCCAAACACATCGTCACAGAAATCAAGTCGGTTTGGCGGGAAAATAATGCACTGTGTTCAATATTCTGGCGGTCTGACATTATCGACTTCAAATGGTCAACTTGAACCAAGCTTTGGTCCTCAAAAAGGCCAGGACAAGGATCGAAAAAGTGCATGATAATACGTCACCACATACGATAAAGTCTGGTAAAGATTAGCTGTTAGCTCTTGGTTGGGAGTTGTTACCTCATCTGCCATGTTCACCAGACTTACCTTTCTCCGCCTAAGGATAATTCTCTTCAATCGGGAATGAACCATATGAATCAGCACTTTAAAAATTACTATGAGTTCGAAGATTGGCTGGATGAATTGTTGAATCTGAAATAACAAAACTTTGTTTGCAGTGGGATCCATTAACTCCTGGAAAGGTGGAATAAATGTGTTACTGCAAATGAAAAATATGTTGAATAAATACATTCCTGTTTTTCATTCCAAAATGTGTTTCATTTTCTTATTTTAAGAAAGCGGTTTCGCATATAAACGTCTGCTATTCGACAGCATATTTTTTTAATCGTCATAATGAAGTCATAGTTCGTGGTGATAATCGATCTCTGCATAGGAGCTCCAGTTCTGGAGTAGTGTGTATCTTGAGTTAAATCCATTTACCGTTTTCTCAAGGTCCAAAAAACGATAGGACCATAAATCTGATCCATCATTGATACCACGCACTGTGCCATCTACACATTTCATACATATCTATGGAGCAAACATTGGTTAATCACAACCACTGATCGATCAATTGATACTCGATCATGCCAGCCTCCTCTCCACCACGTAGTTAGGTTCCAGCCCAAAACATAGTGCCCCTGCCTACCTGGTGATTATCCCAATGTGAACCCAAGAAACGTTTTCATCTGAGGCTTTCATTCAGTCGCGTTTTCACTACATGGGCAGCAATCTCGCTGGAGCGTGGGGAGTGTAGTTGACTGGGTTTTACCATTCCAGCATATTATTGGTCTGCAATTTACAATGTCTTCTGAGCAATTTCGGTTTGGGAACGATCTCTGCGAATCTGTTGGTCCAACACAGCTTGAAATCACTAATCACAGATAGCCGGCCAGAGGTGGGTCCAATGTCTGTAACTGCACAATTCGACGACTAAGGGGATATTCAGCATTTCTGATCGTTCAAGCAATTTATTTCCCTTGATTGTCGTTGGTTGAACAATTTCTTTTGTGATTGTCAATGATTTGATGGTCTAATTATCAATAATCAAATCGACGTCGGATGATCGATTATAATTAATTTGAGATGGGAAGCGCAGATGTGAAAATTATTTGCATTTGTTCCCGTTGATGTTTTTGTCAATTTTACGTAATTTATTTATGAATCCTCGCCAAGTATTCCAGCCGTCAATGATTATTGATTTTTCGTTCAACTTCTAGGAGGTTTCCTCCAAACAGCACCATAAGAATTGCCGAAATTCCCATCTATTAAAATCAGCCAAATACTCGTACAGATGATTTTTTTTCAAAAGATAGTTGAGTTGAATGAAAATCCTAAAAATTAGGTGCAAAGTTATATTAATTGATATGAAAACAGTAAGAAAAGTACGCAGTTTACATTAAAGGCATGGATAGGAGCAACCAAATAACCAATTAATTTAAAGTAGACAATTATTATTGTTTAAGAACGTACTTTTATCTGACTGGGATTACTACACAAGACACATTTACAGCTGAGCGGTGACATCAGGAGCGAAATAGAGCTAGAAACAATGGTAGAAGGCCTCAACAGAGTCCTCATTGGCGTATATGAGGCCAGCTGTCCAGCTAAGATACTCAAGTCATCAAGGGACGTACCCTTGTGGAGCAGGAACCTTGCCAGACTGAGAAAGGAGGTGCGAAAACTCTCCAACCGGGCGAAACAAACCGGGGACTGGCAGAGGTACAAAAGGGCACTAACGGGGTATAGCAGCGCGATCAAAGAAACAAAACCAAAGAGTTTCAGGAAATTCAGGCTATATAAGGCTATAAGCCAAAGACAAGGTAATATCTTTTGTCTTATTGAAGAAGGAAGATGGGACTACACCGAGAATGAGATGGACAGGAAACATCTCCTTCTCTGAACTCATTTACCGGGGTCTTACTACATGGTGGAAGTCAATAACATCCTGCCTGACACCCTAACAACGGACAGAAGGGTGAACTAGCGAAAGAGTTATGCTCAGAAGCTAGGGTAAGATGGGCAGTGAGAACTTTGAAACCACTGAAATCACCCGGAATAGATGGCAGTTTTCCAGCACTACTCCAGAGAGGCCAACCATCTGAGCGTGGCGGAGCGGGAAACTTGCGTGTCGGACGCACGTAAGTGTGAATTGCTGTGGCCACGACATCGAAAAACAATTTTTGGCAGCGAAAATTGTACTCCGGTGTCAGCACAGAATAGAGTCAAAAGACAGAGCGCGTAGTTGTTCTAGTGTTCATTGTTTTAATTATATTTCTAATTTAAAATATAAAATTTGTATAATAGTCGTCAATGACGTTTATAAAATTAATTATAAGCGACAATTTAGATTAATCCGATACAAATATAGGATTAGAGTGTTACTATAACCAAATTGGTGTAAATTGAAGAAAATAATTAATATAGGGTGTAGTGTCCAGATGGTTCAAGTAGTTGGAGCGCTGGCCTGTCGAAGCGTAAGGTCGCGGTTCAAATCTCACTGATGGCAGAGGGATTTGTTATTGTGATTGGATGTGGGATACCAGTCGACCCAACTGTGAATCTCGGGCGAGCGCAATGCTGACCACATTGCATCCTACACTGTACTGTAGTGTACCGCTACAGTCTTGAGCAAATTGCCCTAACACACTTCAACGCCTTGATCCAATATGGATTGTTGCTCCAACGGTTATTATAATAATAATTATAAGGCAACTGAACTCAACTAAAACCGTAAGTGCACTCGGTTTTGTCTTGGCGTCGAAATGCCTCAAAAAGTTCAAGTTTGATTGAACTTCTACAAAAACTCAATGAACATTGAGTTATCCCAAGTACATTCGCAAGTTTTCTTACGGTGTGATCTGATTTCAGTCAATGAAGCACATGCCCCGTAACAGCTCAGGCTTTACCAGTAGAGACTTCGATTGCTCCCTCGACAGTTTCAATTTAAGCGTTGGTACAACAGTTTCAGTTTTCAGTTTTACGTCACTTGCAGTAGCTGCCACGGCTACAGCCTATACAGTTCAAGTGCTTTTGCAAATGCAGCATCAGAATCCAATACGTTGGTACAACAACTGCAAGTTCATCGCCTTTGTTGCCGTTGAGCTTTACAACGGCGGTGCGAGTAATATCAACAACTAGCCTTACAGCGGCAATTTAGATCCCACACAACTTTGAGCTTCTGTTACACCGCGAACGTCGGAAGATCCAATGATCAAAGGAAAAGGATTTAATCGAACAAGCTACCCAACATCATTCGCAAGATATCTATACAAAGGCCACTATGGCCGACGAACGAACAACCCAGAGTACTTTTTTTGCATATATCGTTAACGGAATTAGTTTTTGTTGTTGTTGTTATTTAATTAGAATTTGAATTTATTGTCATCTTAAGCAAAAAAAAAAAAAGTATAAAGGAGAATGCCGCAAGACACGGTTCAGAACCGTCTTCCTTCTCCTCGGTACTTTCACACTGAATCGTCCGTCATTTAGCCTTTTTTGACTGCGTGAATTGTTCCTTATATCTTCTTTCTTGCTGGGTTTTTGTAAAATCGCCTACTGATTCTTCTAGCTGTTAGAATCGCTCCATTCGCTTCTGTTACTCTGTATGATAGATATTCGAAACTACACAGGTGACACTCGGTGTGCTGAAGACAGTATTCTTCAGTACTGGAAGGCCCTACGCCAAGCATATTTGCCCTTAACTCGTAGTATATGTCTGCTCTGAGAAGTTCGTCAGTACAGTTTGGGTAGTTGAATTCGCTAACTAAATATCCTTCGGTATAGCCCAAGCATTGCTTTCTAGCTTTTACGATTATTGCGGTAACGGCATCTAATTGTCGTGTAAAGGTTGATACTCTTGATTTTAGAGTTAACTTGACCCTTTGTTGCGATTGCTGCGAAACTCCACCTTAAATGCTTATTTGGTGTTTTACCGTAGATAGCCCCAGCTTATCTCCAGTGATTTCGGTTATAATAGTGATCTGGGAACCGTTGTCCAATACGGCTCTCAGTTCGACCGGTTTGCCTTCCTGGTTCGTTGCCTTGATAGTTGCAGCTCATAGGAGAACTAAGGAACTGGGGGACGACGTTGTCTCTGTAGATAATCATTTGCTTCCGTAGCCATCTTAGATGTACTCGCTGACGACATCCCTCCACGTTTCTCCTTGGTCTGGTTACCAGACGATTTAGACGTTGCATCACTGATGTTGGTGCCTTGACTAGCTAAATCTAAGTGTAACAAAGTGTGGTGTTTTTCGCTACACTTTAAAAAGCTTCCGCAGCTACATTGGCCGCTTTGGTGTCCCTTACGCAAACAATTCAGGCAAAGCTTCCCCTGCTAGGCTCTAACGATGCGATCGCCAGGAATCTTTTGAAATTTGTTACACGATGTATTTGGTTGCAGTTTTTGCAAGCTTCGGCTGACTGATGTCTGGCAACCATTATTGTAGATAGCCAGTGCGATGACCATTTACTCAGAAACGTTGTTGTTGTCCGGATGAACGATCGCCAATACTTGGAACCGCCGTTCGAGGAATGAAAAGAATTCGTCCACTTTTTGCAGCTCCCGTAGTTTGACCAATGGTTGCTCGTAGAGGATATGAGTTGTTCTATCGAGCTTTTTCAACAGTAGAAGTAGAATAATACGATCACATCCTACTAGGTTCAGCTGACAATTGGTTAACCCAAGCAGACATACATACCCTGGTGACATCATGCAACTTTTTAATTACTTTAGCTAATTCGGTTGTAATTGCTGGCTGTTGTATGAGCTTATTCAGCAGCGATGATACTCCCAAACATGGATTTTCGAGCTGATTCCTCAGAATTTCCCATGCCACCTCATAGTTCTCGTTAGTGATGGGAAGATGACGGGTTAGTCGCTCTGCCTCATCCTTCACGTTTGCCTTTAAGTGCCACATTTCTTGCGCTTTTTCCAAATGCTGATCGCGGATCATCTAGCGAAACAGATCGTGAAATGATTGCAGTTGTTTCTAGCTTCCACCGACAACAGAAACCGTCACATGACGCAATTGCACAGTGGGCTGAGCTCTTTTGGAAGCTCTTCTGTAGTTCACGAGTCAAGAATATGACCGCACCTTGAATTATGCCCTGAATTCCAAAGTACTCGCTGTCATTATTTCCATGTTCCGATGGATCGATTGATCCCTGCCAAATCAGCTGATAGTCTTGACGAAGCTGTTCCCAGTATGTGGAGAGTGTTGTAGCCTTCACTTTGTAATAGGCCTTAGGTTGCACTTCCTCAATTCCATCAATTCCGCTAATGATATGCTCGATTACGTACATCTTGCACTGTTGTTGCTTGTTCAGTGCCTTGATGCCATCAGACGATATTGCTGGGCCGATGTCTGGTCGGAGGGTCGGGATCTGCTGAATATCATCATTTGGTTTGGAGAATGATGCCCAAAGTTCAAGTGATCGTGATCGTGCCACAAGATATTCCCCGATCTTCCTCTTTCCGGAGTCCTTCCGGCAGCTAAATATAAGACGCTGGATTTCCTGGCCGATCACGTCTAGATGTTGAGTCAACTCCTGAAGCTGATCCATGTCTGCTCGCAACACATTTAGTCCGAATTGGCTAAATGAATGTAGACTATGTACACGAGTTCAATGAATGCTGATCGAATGATCCGTTTGGGCTCCTAAGGTTAACCTTAAGGATCACATTGGGATCACCAAAAATATATGTATAGTGATCCAAGTTTGGCCCGCTTGTATAGCAGTCGATCGAATGAAGAAACCGATCTATCGCTTTTGCTGTTATGACTAGGTCCGCAATTGGCTACACTGTATTTACAATATTGCACATATTTGTAGATTAAAATTGTTTACATACATTTTTAAGGTTTTGTTTGCAAATCAAAATCTTATTAAAATCGGCTCAATGTCCGTCTGTCTGTCACACGCACTTTTCTCAGAAACGGCTACACCGATTGACTCGAAATTTTATGAAAAGGTGGGAACGGTGAAAGCCCAGACATGCACTGAGTTACATCTTTCTACAATGAGATTAAGGGGGGTCCTTATACATGCAAAAGGGGCTTGTAAAATTGTTTTTCGCCGAATGCGCCAAGGGTCGAAAGTGATGATTTCTTTAACGGACCAATTCTCGGAAACTGCCCAACCGAAAAATCTTAAAAAATCATAAAACGGGCTCAATATGGTGCCCAGGCCCCAAAATACTCTCCATATTGATATCTGTTCAAATTAAGTTAATAGCTTCCGGTTTCCCGACTTGTTTATTGTTAAGTCCAAAGTGCAATTGAATTTTATATAACCAAAATTTATTGGAATGAAATTCAATTGCGAGGTAAGCGAAACGTGCGATTTATTGTTGGCAAGAACAACTTTCAGCAAAATCAAAATAGAGTTATTCATTGGCAAAAACTAAAGACTATTTATATTACGGATTGTTGCATTGCGAGGTCAATGACTGAGCGCAGCCATCGCGTTCCCCTCTTCCCTCTATAACTAATGTCAAAGCGGATACCAACTTCAGAAAATACTAACTGAGGCCTTTCATTTGATACTTCTTATAACTACATCCGATTCGATATGTCGTTTCCACTTACACCGTGGACATTTTTTATATATTCATGTATGTAGGCATATATTTACAAATTAACTTGGGACATAGAAATTTCAATGAAAACAAGTCGAAAGCCAGACGCTGGGTACTTCGTATATATAGTTTTTGTATTCACCGTATGTGATGAAGTATCTATGCATGGTTTTTGCTTTTCATACATAGCTAAAAATTCAAAATATTCTTTCATATATTTCCAAACTTTCTGATATATGTACATATATGCACATATTGAAGACATATTATGCTCATACTGAACAAACAAATATTTACTATTACCGCATACTGATGCAAACATATATATGCATACATATACGCATCTAAATTAATGACATTGGAGCAGATATGGGAATGGGATGTATTTAGAGGCCTAGATGGATTAATGTCAATTTTTCCAGATTTTTCGGGGGTACAAATTTTGGGTGCTCACTCCTTTATGTTTCACCCAGTATTAGGAATAAGATCGGTTTGGAGAAATGCTAATCGAGCCCTTTCATTTGATACAACGCATGACCTTATTTTGTGAAACAAAATTTCATACTCTCCTTTCGCATGTATGAGGACCTCCCCCTTAATACCAACTCAAAATAATACCACTGATGCATTGTAAAGAGACTCACAGGCTGCATGTTCTCACTGAATTTCTTGACAATCGCTTCACCCGTTTCCAAGTAAATCGGGTATGACAGACAGACAGGCAGACGGACAGATAGACATTGAATCGATTTTAATGAGGTTTTGTTTCACATACGCATAAAGTGTTTATTTGAAGTGATTTTATTCAGAATACCTACATGTGCTTTTATCGATATTTAAAATATTGGAATCTTACTGCAAAAATTCGACCGAACGAGGAAATTGAAAAAGGTTCCGTTAGATTTCGAATTCCGCTTGATACTTTATCTAAAATTTGGGCAGATAAGAATAGAAGGTTTGAAAGTGCTCGTTCTACGAAAGGAACACAGCATACAAATACCAAACAGTTTATGAAGCTGTTTTCGAGTGGTTCAGTGTAGTGAGGAACCAATCTTCCCATTGGCAGACCAATATTGAAAGAAAAGGCTGTTGAAGATATAAACGAAAGCAGTCATTTTTACAAGTGACTACCAAACGGCACTTTAGTGCTAACAAGAGATAAATGTTTTGACAGAAAGCACAGTAAAGAAAGGATAAAATGCTGATTGGAGCCAGCATGGGTAGGTTAAACAAATTGAAAGGAAGAAGTAATAAATCTCATTGCTTTTGCGAATAAGTTACCTACCTGCCAATTATATGGCAAACTGGCGGTCATACAGGGGATATTTCTACATTTTGGTTGATCGGAAAGGATAAAAATATGATGAGCAAAGTTCAACTAAGCGAGATGGGGCTCATTCAGAACTTAAAAAAGATTAAAGAAAGTTCTGCAGCTTTTAGAAAATTGAAAGTTCATACTCAGGATGTCACCCTGTCATCTATAATCATTTCACAGGTTTCGGGAGATTTGAGCAGGATAACGACGAATATTTGCCACAGTGTTTTTATCAACGCATGGCGAGAAACGAGAAATTTGGCATTTTGTCAGAAACTAGATGGATTGCCGATTGTTCACAGCTAGTGAGCGGCGATGCTCTGATAGTGATATTTTTGATTAACATCGACTTGTGGAAAACGGTCGCCAAATTACAAGAAAGTAGGGCGATGATGAAAATGTTGATGATTATTATAACACTACCATAAAAATATGCGATAGAAGATAGACAATCAATTGCGAATTTTCAACTAACAATTTTGCCAACGCCGAATGTACTATGTAATACGATATTCTCTACATCGAATTGACAACTTTTTTTGACAAAAGACAAGCCACTCAGACAAAAATAGCCGATTGCCTTAAAAATTTAGAGATTTTCCTAAAAAATTACAATTTTCTCTATATTCCTGCTTGTTGATTTTATTGCTTTTATTTAACTATTCGAGTATTCGGCGGTCAAGGGTTAGTATAGGTCGCAGGGTGAAACGTGTATTGGTACCCACGATGGAGCATAAAACCTTGGAAGTACCTGCTGAACCAACACAAACAGCTCTATTACCAAACCCTATCTCCACTTCCACGTGGTGACCGCTGGGAGTTCTTTCTTAATGGAAAACTGCAGACGCAGAAGGATGAACGGGAGTCTCCTGCACCTAAAAGCGGGACAAATTGTACCAACTGGTCCTCCAGGTTGGGGGTTGGGTTAGGCTGACAACCCTTCACGGAGAACCGAAGTTACGAAACCACGGAAAAAGCCTCAGACAGGATGAATTTTAAAACGACAAACCCGGCAGCGAAAACGGAATAACAATTTCCGCATTTTCTCATGTAACGTGCGCTCTCTGTACAGACCGAATGCTGCCGAGCAGCTAGCCGATACACTGTCCCAATATAAGGCAGATGTAACAGCGTTGCAATAGATACGCTGGACAGGGACGGGTTTCCTGGAAGAGAGCCATTACACCATATATTATAGCGGCCATCCAGTAAACCATGTGCTAGGAGAAGGGGTCTTAGTCAGCCAAAAAATCCGCTAGCGAGGCAAATTTACAAACATAAGCCTCATAAACGTTCACGCCTCGAGCCTCGAAGCCTGTCCCAAGTATAAATCATACTTAAAGATTTCAACAGCCAAATAGGGACCATAGCTTACATAGGGATACCAATGGTAATGGACTGCGGATTATTCAGTTAGCAGTATCGCACAAAATTTTTGTTGGAAGTACCAGATTTGCGAGGAAAGCGGTTCACGAACATACGTGGGCCTCTCTAGACGTCACCACTTTCAACCAAATTGACCACCATTGATCGAACGCCGCCACCTCTCAGGCTTGATGAATGTTAGAACATATAGGAGCACTATGTCACTATCTCGTTGGCATAGTGCTCCGAGCGGAGCAGGACACCTGGGACAGGTTGCAGGGATTACTACTTTTTGCATCTCCATGTATAGTCTTGCCTTTATACCGTGCGGTTTCAGCGCTTTATGTGAATTTTGCGAGATTAATCCCGTCGCTGAAATTACCATAGGGACTACTTTGATCCTTTGTAGTATCCAAGACTGCTTCATATCGTTTTCCAAGGGACCGCAGTTCCAGATTTGCTGTTTTTCAACAGTACAGTACGGCTACCTCGATTATGAAGCACGCTCGTTCTTCCTTGACAAGCAAAACTAGATGGGGTCTGTTGTGATTAACACTGTGATCGGTGGCAATGGTGTCATCTCACAGTAGTTTGGCCCGATCATTTTCAAAGATTCTCTGCGGAGTACACTTATAATAAAGATGGTAGGTTGCCACAAAGCTATACTTCAAAGCAAGGTTTTGATGGAGAATCTTGTAGGCGGAGTTATGCCGATTGGTGTACTCGGCACTGCTCAAGATCCAGCACGCAGATGTTATGTGCTGGATGGTCTCCTCTTCACAGTTGCATAACCTACAACTGGAGTCGTTGATCGAGGAGTCATGAAGGATGTATCGTTTGTAATTTTTTACTGGGAGCGAAGCATCCTGAATTGAAGGTAGGAAAGCTACGGTTTCATAGAATAGTACACCGTTAGTCTTCCATTTACTGGAGGCTTCGATGTCGATGCCTGGTAACAACAAATTCTTTATATGACCCCCGTGAATGGGTTTCTCTTTCCCCATGTCGATCTTCTGTTGGACTGAAGTAACATTCACATTCATTCCCTGCTTCTCAAGTTGAAGGGGGATAATTTATTATTTGCCATGTCGGTAACCTGATGTGTTTGCCTAGAGGATTGTTTCTCATTGAAAAACTGACGAAGAGAATCCACTTGGTTGTAGTGCATTATTTTTAAATTCAGTACCATCCTTCCTCCTTGATGACGTACGATGGTGATCCACAATTGTTTGGCAGTTCTACTGTACGTGTTGTTATTTACAAGAACTACCCTTAGCTATCTATTGACAGATTCTAAATCCATATTACTCCAATGTATCACAACGAGAGTATATAGAAGGACGAGAATGGCGAAGGTATTGATTGCCATGATTTTATTTTTCCCGAATAGCTCAGTTTTCAGGACAAGACCAAGACGACATTCAAATTCCCCCAGCAACTTAGATTTCATTATTGCCACAGCTTAAATGACTAAATGTACATTTCGACAATATGCTATGTTTGACTTGGAACCCGTATTTGCTTTCATAGAAAAGCCAAACAAAACCACTGCGGACTTAGAGAGCCGCCTTGAAAGATGCCACGCCTGATTGGTATCTCTCCTGATGCTTGTGAGGATATCGATAGCTTGGTGCTCCAATTCTTCATCATTATTCTTAGGAGAAGAAGGAAATTCGGGTTGATTTTGTACAAGCGTAACACTTGTCGTAACCACGAATGTGATATGAGTCAAAGGCTGATTTATAATCGATGTAGGCTGGCGAGATATTTCATTTTGGATGGACAGCCTGCTTTACAGCGACCGATCGATTATAAGTTGTCCTTTACAGCCTCGGGGCTTTTTGCACATCCTTTTTGATACTCAGCTATCAATTTAAGAATATCAAGATGTTTTGAGATGTTTGCGCATAGAACTGAAGTAAAGACCTTGCAAATGGTAGGAAGACTAGTAATTGGTTGACATTTTGAAGGGTAAGATACACCCTCCTTTTTGGGGATGAGAGAAGTTATCCCCTTTGTGAAAAATTGCGGAACTAATTTCGGATCAACAATCATCTGATTAAAGTGATTTGCCAATACCCTGGTACCCATATTTATCTCCAAAAGTAGGGAAGGTATTTAGAGGAAGCGTCACTGCATCCGATAGGCGCGTCGATTCCTTTACCTTGGTTTGCGGATTTGTAAAGGGGGTTTACTCCCCCAGAAAGAAGGAAAGGGAAGAGAAACACAAATGAATACGTTCTGCGGTGAAGACAGTGTGCCTCATTCGCAAGAAGATCCAAGGAAATTATCCCTCCGATGACACACCCTGCATCACCGGATACTGCCCTATATGCCCTACACACCTTCCCTGGTTCACTGTGCTATGCACTGCGCTGCAATAAGCAGCCGGCGACTAGATTTTGGCCCTTGAATATTAGCATCATCCTAGCAGTCTTTGCTGCCTTTTCGTGCTCCTAATCCAGGTACGCCTCGAAGCTCAACTTGGCGTGGATCATTACTCCAGGTATCTAATGATTGATTTTGAAACGACCTCGTGATTACCAATCTGGATTTTGACAGCATTGTTTTTCCTACGATTTGTAATAAGGACGGCCTCCGTCCTATCCGCCGCCAGTTTTGCTATTTAGAGCCATGCTTTGATGGCATGAATCGTTTCGCTTGCACACCGTTCCACATCCTGGGGGTCGTCTGCAAAAACAATCAATGTTGCCTTTTTTGGCACGCGAGGGCCGAGCACTCCGTCATATATCAGGACAAGTGCTTCGTCGTACAGCAGATCGTTGCTTCGGCGTCTGTGAATCTTTTCTTATTTCATTTTATAGTTATTTCATTTAGAGTATTTTACAATATTTAATTTTTATTTATATAGAATTAATATAATAATAATATAATATTAAATAATATTTGTCGAACAGATTTCAGTGTGCTTGGGAGCTCTTTGTTGAGACGGAAGGATTCACGTGTGCTATTTAGGACGGCGTGATCGCCGCCCCAGCTTATAAATAGCTCATAATGAAAAGGCGAAAGGAAAACGACCAGTGCAGAATATATGGCAAACCATTGAATGCTTCAGGTATGAAAGGTTTTGTCTATTTCTTTTATGAAACCATTTGTGTTGACATTATATTATTTATATAAGGCAATATATAATAATAATATATAATAGACTCGTGATTTTAGGATGAATTTACGAAGGGTTTTGCAGCCAGTTACTAAAAATTATAATATATATACACTATTATTAACTTTATTTGATCAGATGTTGATATGGGGGTATATCGGAACCTAGGCACCGTATACAGGGATGACATGATAATTAGCACATCTTGGTATGTATATCTAAGGACCGACAAAAGAGAATAAATACATACAACAAATGTTTATTGACTTTGTTGAAAATTTGTACATTTTTTTATTGATATTCTAACTTTATTTTGCAAAATAAAATTGCTTTTAATTCAGGGAATATACGTTTGGAAATATTCTTTCTAAAAATGAAGGTAGAAGAAGTTGCACCAAGCTATAAACGCAGCTGAGAGAAAAAGAGAAAAATAGTTTATAAATTTTAAAGAATCCTGGAAATAACTGAAAATATAAATTGTTTACTTACTTGATATTTGGTTGGATATGCTTTTTGTGAAACATCAAACATCATTATCATTATCATCATCATCATTATCATTATATAGAGACCACAAGTTTTTGGCATACATTCTTCGGGACCTGCTTTCACCCTTACTCGTTCGCGGCCCAAAATTGTTGCACAGTGGTTGATTTTAGGGTCATAACTCTCCACTTAATTATTGCCCATAAATTTTCTGTTAGATTTAAACCCGGGCTTTATGGAGACCAATCCATGGTTGAAATTGCTTCAAGTAGCGAAAGGTTCGTACAATGATTGTCGAACAATTAGAGATTATTCGCTTTCTGTGGTGTTTCTTGGCCAAGAACATTTTGAATTGTCAAAGTTTTATTGTCCTGGTTGTTTTGAACTTTTTTGCGCGAACACTAATGCTAATTAGTGTCCCAGCGCTGTAGTTGCAGCCTCTTGATTTTTTCAGATTTTTTGGTTGGGTAGTTTCTGAGAATGGGTCCGTGAAAGAAATTATTATTTTCGACTGACAACCTTTCCAACAAATGTCAAAAACTAAGACCGGTTTCGGAAAGTACTAACCGAGACCTTTCATTTGTTAGCCTACATGGGTATAGTTAGTGAAAAAATGTACAACCCCCTGTAGTGACCGCGGCTGCGCGACGGGAGCGGAATATCATTCGACTCTTCCTTAATTAATTTGCTTAAACAATGCATTTAATAGTGTGCAATTGCCTTAATGTTCGCCGCAGGTTGCGGCAACATCCGCAGGCGCATGCGCATGTTGCCGCAACATTGCCTAGCGAGCGAGAAAGGCTATGTAGCGGGAATAGAAGCGGTGCGAGAACAAAGAACGGTGAGAGTGTTGCTTGGTGAGGGAAACGGTGCGCGGAAAAATAACGGGGGAGTTTTGGATTTGACGTTGGAGTAGGTGGACAGGTTGAAGGAGCAAGAAGGTGAAAGATTTGGAGAAGTTGGATAAAAGAAAAAGAGGAAGTGGAAAGGTTGAAGGAGCAAGAAGGTGAAAGACTTGGAGACGCTGGATAAAAGAAAAAGAGGAAGTGGAAAGGTTGGAGGAGCAACGGAGGAATAGCAAGAGGGGAGTCTTTTCTTTTGGAGTGTAGGAGACGAAGCGGAAGACAAAGGCAGTGAAGCTTTGTACACGAAAAGTGTAGTGCTTTGTTTCGATACAAAAAAATATAATATATTAAAAATTGATTAAATTATAAAGAGAAAGAAAGAAAGGAGAAAGGGGTGAAAGAAATATAGGTTTACGCTTAATTTGAAGTTGCATTAAGGTGGAAGTAGAAAACTAATAGAAATAATATTGATGTGGATTTTACTCTTTCGTTAGTACTCTAACGGGAAATATTTGAAATATAAATTAGAATAAATCTAAAAGTACACAAGCACATTACACAAGAGTAAAAATTACCGCGTTAGATATTGATGATGTCCTGCGACATAAATAGCGATCAGATTTTTATGCATTCAATATTTCGTGTATATTATCACCTGTAACATCAAAGGACACAGAGCATGCGCAACGGCGAAAGTTGCTACCTGCATAACTTGCACTAGGTGTTATTGATATATGCATACAAATAGTATAATCATATTCCTGATAAAATTTTGGTTTTTTAGAACTTGGTGCACCAGCCGCCAACCGAGCTCGGAGTGACGACCTGGGTGAGTCATTGTTTTTATTTTCTTTTTATTTTCTTTTTATTTTTGTTTATTTTTCTTTTTTTTATTATTTTCTTCTTTGAATTTTACCAATGGCTTATTTTTATTTTCATTTTTTTTTGTTATGATTAATGTTATGAAATTTGATAAACAATGAAATGTGAATAGAGTGATGGTGGTTTGAGGACTTCCTCCCTTTCAAATCCTCCTTTTTCCTTCCCGCGGAACTGTTTTTTTTAAAGGGACATCCTCAAAGTGAATAACCGGCCTGAGGATGTCGAGGTAGGGTGGGAACCTCAGAGGCCGTGCCTCATACCAGATCTGAGGCGGAAGAGACGATCATTGAGACAGTGAACCGTCGTGGATCTTCCCCTCCTTGATCGCGGCACTCGGGTCCGGAGGCTTACGGCTCCACGCGCGCGGTCGAGCCGTTTTTATTTTTCTCTTTTAATTTCCAACTTTAGTTCGCGTTCTGTTTGTCCTTCGATAGGCCGTCGCGAAGTCCGTAGTAATGTCGAATTTAGAATCCGGTGTGGACTCATGCATCGGAATAGACACGTTGTTTCGAGTAATGAAGCGTGAGGGATCAAAGCGCTCAAAGGACCCCCCCCCCCACATTCCCGAGCCTGGCTAGCACAGAGGCGTGCAAGAACGTGTCGACCGAGCACTTTGATGGAGCTTCAATCTTTGTGGGCGGACCTTCACGGTCAATTTAGCCAATTTGTTTAGATTTCTGGGATAACTCTGCCCTCTAGGTCGTTATCGGCCACTCAGGATGATCAACCTGATCTCCTATTTCCACTCTTATCATTACACCGCTTTTATTTGTATGTGAACCCCCCTTAAATTCGACGTAGAATGATGTAATTCACTGTATGCAGGAGCATTCACAGTTCAGGCAGACTGACAGTGAACCGATTTTAATAAGGTTTTGTTTTACGCAAAACCTTAAAAACGAAACCATAAAACGGTGGAATTATATTACGAAATAAACCAAATAAAATAAGGCAAATCTGCCAAGCCAACGGCTCTGCGAAGTCGCCAATATTGCACTCGGACTGCAGACTTTTGATAATATTAACATATAAAATCGTATTAGAAGAGCCCTTATATCTGGAAATGTCTTCACAAATGGCGCCCAACGTGGGGCGTGTGTAACTGAGTTTGACGATGGTCGAAAGACCATCATATGTGACCGTCGCCCGAACTTTTGGGGTTTTTGGAATAGCTTCCCCTCTTGGTCGACTCTGTTCACACAGGATGTTCTTTTCACCATCGTCAATCAAGTTATTGTAAATGGGCCCCCCCCCCGGGTGCCAGTTGTAGTGACAAAAAGGGTTGACGATGACGATAGATCGGCAAACTCAATTAAATAATTACAGTCGGCTCATATTATCGTGGAATTTTACGGTAATGTTTATTTCACCTCACCCTTTATTATGAGATGCAAAACAATCTTTGACGGTTTACGTATCGGGATAATTTTAAATTCTCCCATGACAAAAGTCAACTGCACTGCGAAAATGTATCGCACTGAGCTTGAGTGACTGAAATAAAACCAACATACAGACGAAGCTTTACATGTGCCCATTACTTATGTCCATGATCATCACGCTTATTGTTGTACATCAGCGGGACAGGGCAAAGTTGAAAGCAAACATCCACCATGAACCGGGATTTGAACCCGCGGCAGAGGAATTGAGGGACTAATGCTCAACCACCTCGACCACCGATCTCGAAATATTATGGGATCTTTCCATATTTACTATATGTACATGTTCAATCGAATTTGTTAAGTAATTTCTCAATTAATAACCATTTTACATTTTAAGTGTGCATTTATTTCTAACGCTTCTATTTCAAAACCGCACGTATCTATCTATGCATCACTAATGCAGGCGGAATAGGCTTCCCAGATACTTTTAATTGCAGCGCAATACCTTCCCATAACCATTTTCCGCCAAGTGGAAACTGAGTTAGATTTCATCATTAAATATCGATTGTTATCTAAATTGTTTCCATCAAGAAGTTTTCTCTAGTTTCGCAGTAACGGATAGTCGTTCATGCAACAAAGCCGCAATCACCACAAAATGATATTTCAGATCAAATCGATCAGAGTTAAGCCAAGTCCACCAAAACCTGGCATCAAGCACAAATGATTGTGTCATTTGACACGGCTCCAGTGCCATTCTCTAGCTCACCGCGATGTCATCCAGGAGAGTCCTATTCCTAAATAGGAGATTTTCCGATTATTTAATTAACATTATAAGTGAACAAATAAAACCGTCACCGCAAACCAACACGACTTTATGAAATGACAACATGTCACACAAATCGATTGCGACAATCTTTAGGTTGAAAACGAAAATTATAATAACTTGAGAAGGGGATCTGAGTGTGGCTTTTCAAGATATTCACAGATGCTTATATGTATGCTTTGCGTTTCGGTTTTACAGGCGAACTTAAAGGCGTATCAGATTATAAAATATTGGTTCGAAGTTAGGAGACACCGCAGACTGTGAGGTACCGAACTAACACTTCCAGCATGTACGTAATTTGTGCAAAGTATACACAGTTGCCAGGGTGGGTTTCGCTGAAGTTGCTTCGAGAACACCTAGTTCTTTCAATCTAAGATAAACTGACTTTTAAAAGGTTTCTTGGTCTCGCTTCACCAGGAAATCAGATTTTATAGTTTTTCCTGGATTTGTTTGGTCCTAGCTTGCTTTGCATAATCCGGTCACAAGAAATGTCTACCAGATACTCTAAATTAAACTGTTTTTTTCAAAGAAAATGGTATACGAGTGTGGAGGTATTCCCATGGAATACTTCAAAAACATTAAGATTCTAGAGCGATTCCTTGATATGGTTTTTCTTCCATATGGTAATACCAACTTCATGCTCGCTGGTGCAGGATCGAATTTCAAGCTGTACTTAAGAATATTTTATTGAGGTTTTACAAATCTCTGTATATCGGAACGATGTGAGCAAGATTAAATGCTTGGAAATGGAGCAATTGTTGAGAAAAACACTGTTAAAATAACATTGATGAGTAATTGAGTGAAGCCATAGAGTGGATTTCGCAGAAATTAAAAGTTAAAAGATGTGACTACTAACATGAAAGGAATCGACGTCGTCGACGATCGAATGAACACGCAAACAAGAAGTGTTAATATCAATTTGAAACTGGTTGTCACTTGCATAAGTATTGGTTGTGATTGGTTTCAATGACTACAATTTACAATTACTTGGATACCGCAAATGGCTTATTATGTGCCATTTTGAAATACTGGTTAGGGTACGAGGTGGACAGAACTGAGGTAAGTTTTATTGTTATACGTACAAACTCAGTAACTATAGCATTATGAAATCTAAAATTGGCTAATTTTCAAGATTTTTGTTTTTGAGGCAGACTATGTAGACTATGGATCTGTGATATGGGAAAGGTTAAGCGACAGTACTACCGGGAGCTTCAACTTTCTTAAAAACATATTGGTAAACTATTCGTCGGAATGTGAATCGCTGTTTCAAAAGAGCAGAAGACGTGTTGTTTGCAGCCGGAACTATATTAAGAGAAACTTTCCTGGGGCAATGGAGGGCAGGGAAACCTGTGCAATCTGCAGCTCACTAACGGACTAGGGTAAATCCAACTTTTCTCCTTTCGTTAAAATCTTGGACTTCCTAATTGATATTATTGGTTCTAATGATTCGGTTAAATTTCTGGATGATGAAAAGACCATCCTGGTTGGCCGGAGTTGACCAAAAGGTAGGAGTAATCCCAAAAAATCTAAAAAGGTGGCGAAACTAAGCGCGAAGATCCGGTCGTAAATATTGAAGCTACAGTCGAGTGTTCCGTCGCTCGACACTTTACTAGTCAGAATCGGAAATGTGGGCTTGAGCCTTTTGAACACCTCACTCCATCCAATACAATTTTACAAAACGTGTCCTTGAACCGATGCGTGGGTCAGCACGGGAACCTGAAAGCCAAACAGATGGAAATTGCTCCTTTTTATATAATCACAAACACGACGACGGTGCGAATTAAATCCAACTTAAAACCGCCAATACTTTAAGCCTAACCCAGGGTAAAGATACATTTTTTGTTGTGGATATCCCACTTGCCACTTTCCAGGACAGGGGTGAGGCCGCGTCTGATGAGTTGCCTCTTTCTCTGGACGAAACCGCTAGTCATCTTTCTTTGTATTTTTTTTAAATAATTGGATGCTATGCCCAAAACGAAGGGTCCGTGAAGTGAGGGTAAGTTGCTCTCCATTTGGTCCGGTTCAACATCAAGTAGATTTGGACTTAGGATCCATCATATCCCAAACAAAAAACAATAAACTAGTTATCAACGAACTGAAAAATTCCTTCCGTGGGATGAGGCAGATCACTCGGTTTACTGTCTGTCTGTCTGTCCCTCTTTTTTTTGTTTTGGCGTTGGAAGGTGGAAAGATTCAAAACATACTGCTGGCTCCTGTCACGCAGTTATGTGAGACTTCTATTCACTAAAACCACCTCCTTCACATTCCACTCTCGCCACGGAACTTCTATAAAGTATTGCCTCGCGGGGCTGGATCAGCTTTTAACTGCGGCTTATTATGGCTCTCTCCCTTCCTTGTTTTCGTCATAGTTTTTCTTGCCTAAGCTGTTGGTGAATAGCTTGCTGTTCCCTTACAAGACGCTTTATTTGCGGCGTACTCAATGTGTCTTTTGAAGTTGCGTCTTCTGTCAATAATTACTCCCAAGTATTTGAGCGATGGTTGGGAGTAAATTGTTATTTCGCCAACTTTGATTTTCACAGTTGTGTTCTTTCTTCTCTTGCTAATGAGAACTACTTATGCTTTATGTTCAGCAAGTGAAAGGCCAGAATCTCTCAACCAGGAGTTGATCTCCCAGATCGCTGCATTTACATAGATCTCGATCTCGCCTTGGTGCTTTGCAACCACTGTTATTCCGATATCATCGGCGAAGTCAATAGTTGTCACGTTGTCCAGTAGGCGTAGCGTCAACACTCCATCATACATAACTAACCGCAGCAAGAGACCCAGGACAGAACCCTGTGGCACTCCGCAAGTTGTCGGGAATATTTTTAGCCCATCGTCAGAGTCGCAGTAAAGTCTTCTCCTAAGGAGAAACTCAACCACAATGCGTACAATGTACTTCGGGACCTGTATCTTGTAGACTGTAGCAGCGATTGACACCAAATTTGGTGGAAAGGTGGGAACTGAGAGCACTCACGCATACAATAAGTTACATCCTGCTACGTCGAATTTAAGGGGAGGTCCCCATACATGCAAAAGGGGGTGTACATTTTTTTCACCAAATATAGTCAACTGGGGTATCAAATGAAAGGTCTCAGTTAGTACTTTTCGAAGCTGGTCTTAGTTTTGACATTTATTGAAAAGGAGGGCAGTTCGGGTGGTCGAAAGTGATCATTTATTTAATGGGGCCATTCTCAGAAACTACTCAACCGAAAAATCTGAAAAAAGTCAAGAGGCTGCCACTATATCCCTTCATATAAAGTTAATATTATATTACTATAATTTTTAGTAATTGGCTGCAGAATCTCCCTTAAGTTCATCCTCGTACCACGAAATGCAGCAATGTAGGGTATAATATAGAGCCTGATCCTACCAAGTTTGGTGGAAATTGCACTATTACTAGCAAAGTTATAATTCGCCAAAGTTGTCATTTCTTTGGAAATTCAAGATTTTGGATACCAATATCACCCGAAAGTCGATATTTTCACATAATATATGCATATATTACGTGCTACGTACTAATGGGGCATATTTCTTTATATAAAAAATACACAAAACCTTTCACACCTGAAGCGTCCAGCTTCCGGCTTCCGGACTTGTTATTAAGATATTTCTGCTACAAACCAGAAATCTGTTCATAAATGGTTACAGTCATATTTTTCAGTTAAACTGAAGCTGATTTACCATATTCAAATTTGCATATAACACGTGTGCACATGGTTGGTCCTTTACTAATATTTCCAATTCAGAAAAGTGCAGTCTAGTGAAAAAATCAATAAGTTAGTTAATTGCATTGTAAGTCTTTATGTACTTGCATTCACTTTGAAAGAAACTTTTGATCCATCAGCACTCGCCGCCACTCCAAACTCAACTCTCCAACATTTCGCCTCAGCCAAAAACAAGTATCAGAAATGCATTTCATAATATACAACATGATTAGGTCTATGTGAGGACAACAACGAAAAGGGTTAATAATCGTTTTTTCAATTTTAGAAAATTTTCATATTACTCTTAAAAATATTTAAATGGATTTTAGGACTTTGAGGGAAGTTTAAAGGTGAGATTATTGTGTTATTTTGTTGAAATTATAGAAAGGAAAATAAAATTGATCATTTAAGTAGGAGAAGAACGGAATATGCTGCATACAAGGAAATGAATCTGTTGTCAGGTCGTAACAGGGCAAATTGTAATTGTACATTGTTTCCCGCATGTTTATTCTTAAATGATACCTAAATCCCTATATAAGGCAATATATGTCACTATGAATGGCCGTAACTAGTGAGCCATAACACGGTAGTGGCATTTGGGTCAAGGATCAAGCCAGCCAAGCTGTGTTATGGACTTGCGGAGAACAAGCATTCCAGGAAATAATGGAATATCCGGGGCAAGGTTTCATCAGAGCAAAGTTGAAAGGAGTTCGCATATGCAACTGCTATGCTTTACCTAACGCTACACTTGACGAGTATGGGCAAATGCTGAACGCTAGACCGACCACAGGTAATTCTTGAATGGGGGGCCGGACAACGAATGTGAGAGAACCCGTTCTGCTTGAGGCATTCGCGGAGCTAGACGTGGTACTCGCACTTGAGCCTGATATATCTCTGATTGGCGCGGCCATAGGAAAAGCCGCCCAAATCACCCAATGCGGGAGGGAAGGATGTGATGCCCAGAGGGCGACTGCTCCCTATCAAGCAGTTCAACAACTGGTGCAACAACGGAATAGCAAATTTCCGAGTCGTATGTTTCCGGGCAAGGAAGCGCTAGCAGAGGCTCAGAGGAAAACCCGGTAGCGAAGATCGAGAAGGGACGCATAGATAACTGCGTGGCCGTCTAAAAGAGGCAATTCGCAAAAAGAACTGCTTTAAACAGTTGTGCGAAGATGCCGACATCAAACCTTGGGGCGAGGCCTACACGGTGGTAATGAAAGGCTGCGGAAATCACCCCAGGTGACCTGTTCGTGTCTCCTGAAACAGATTGTTACCACTGTGTTTCCTCACCACCAAACTATGCATAGGACTTAACTAAACTATACCGTCCCACCCATAGTTTAAATTCTGGACACGATAAAGCAGGAACTTTCTGTGGTATATATTTTGTCGGCTACGAAGGTATGCATGATGAAAGGAATACCGCCGAATGTTATTGAAGAGTAGGTTCGACGAGCGATAAATATCGCGAAGAACTGGAGGGGCCTTAATCTGGATCGGATGCGGAATTTCTGCTATAAAAAGTTTACTAATATACATACATGGTCGTTTGGAACACATCGTAAGTTAGAGCATTAGTCGAACGAAAAAATTTCCATCCTGGCTTACTGCGGGAATCACCTACCTTGTCCCTAAAAAGGGCACAGTGCAAGATCCCCCGGATACAAGACCGATTTCTTGTTAACCAACCCTCAATAAGTTCAAAAGTATCAAGTGGGTGGCGTACTTAGGACTACCTCAATTTAAAAACCAAATTTAGTCTAGCCTCGTCCGGCTTCGAACCTGTATTTTTATTCGGCGGTTTTATCCTGAATATAATTCATATACATGTCCGTGTTTTTGAATTGATATAATGGAGCAAATACCACCTTATAGCAGTTCTTATCTCTGCCTTGAATGAAATCGTCAGTCACTTTTTTGAAACAATGCATACTTATCGAAGAAAAAATCCGAGTTTCTTCGCAATTGATCCGATCCGACATGATGGATGCGGACTTAGGACTCTCTCAATTGCGTATTGTTTATTGGAGTGTATGTGGCCAAAGAACCTAAGCCACTTTGATCCATCTAAATTGTGACGAAGTTACAGCAATGATAATGCGCCCACGATGACTGTGCCGATTTGCAAACGGGACACATCTTCTTTCGTTTAAGGTTTTGTGTAAAAATCGGTCATTTTTTGCGGTTTCATTGTCAGAACATGCTCAACCGATAAATTTGAAAAAATCAAGAAGCTGCTCGTACAATCCCTTCAAATCGATATCTGCTCAAATATAGTTAATAATAGTATATTAATATAATTTTTAGTAATTGAGCGCAAAACCCTCCCTCCTCCTTAATGTTGCAAAGGTTATAATATAATGATCCTACCAAATTTCCTGGAAATCACACCATTATTAATGAAATTATAGTAGATCAAAGTTGTTGTTTCAGTTATATTATATTCTAAGCCTTTGAAAGTCATTATTACGCTGAAAGGAATTCTGGCACTTTATACGCATATACATTGCGTGCTAGGTACCAATGGAACAAACGTCCACTCAAATATTTTTATTTAGGAAATACACAAACCTAACGCGTCCAGCTTCCTAAGCCCGCATCCACATGATGTCCGACCGGGCCAAGTGGATGCTGACATAGGATCCCTCAAACCTCAAGTAAGGTTTGCGCCGACGTCCATCAATTCGATATCCCTAAAAGCTGCCATCGCTCCATCTCAGGCAGGGTCAGCCTCGTTTTCTTCTTCGACCATAGATAGACTTTTCGGGCTAGATCATCCTCATCCATACGGATTAAGTGAGCCGCCCACCGCAACCTGTTGAGCCGGATTTTATCCACAACCAACATGCAGGCTACGGCATCGTCCATCGTCATGTAGGGGATCAAAAGTTCGGAGGATTCGTCTCTTGAATGCGGCCAAGAGTTCGCAATTTTTCTTACTAAGTACCGAGGTGTCCGAGGAATATATAAGAACTTGCAAGATATCTGTCTTGTACAGTAAGATCTTTGGCCCTATAGTGATACGTTTCGGGCGGAACAATTTTTGTAAGCTGAAATAGGTTTTGTTGGCTGTCAACAACCGTGCGCGGATTTCATCATCTTAGCGGTGATCGGTTGTGATTTTCGGCCCTAGATAGGTCTCAAAGTTGTCTTCTTGTCTTCTTTATTGTTCTTATTTGACTAGTGCTATTTGATGATGATGGTTCTTTAGTTTTTGGTATCGACGCTTCCGCCATATATTCCATGCTGCCTTGATTGATGTGAAGCACAAGAACTAGCGCCCATTGCCGCCTGATCGATCTGGATGATGGTGGTTTGTAGATCTCGCGTTGTTCCTCCCTTGGTGTCGATATCGTGAGCACAGGCCCGTATTTGGGTGAACTTGAAGAGTATGGCACCTCTCGCATTTACTTCATCAATACGGATTACTTTTTCCAGCAGTAAGTTAAAAAGGGTAGCCGATGGTGCCTTTCCTAGTCTTATACCCTTGTTGATGTCGAATGGTCTTGAGAGTGATCCTGCTGTTTTTATCTGGTCTCGTACATTGCTGAGGGTTAACCTAGCCAGTGTTATCAATTTCGTTTGTGATAAGCCTCCACGCGCGCCCGCGTTCTTCGAGAATGCAACATTACTCGGTATACGGAATACTTTCGTTTCGTTGTTAGCTTACATTCATCGTTGAATAGGCCGCTCGTACTTTTCTTACGACTTGGACCAAGTATGTTGTCGGCCATATCGATGATAACGATCTTTAGGTGGTTTGTTGATGTTTCATCTCCAGAACATCTGTTAGCTGCGGTTTCTGCCGCAGCCATTTCACCCTTCTAGGTGTTATGGATGGCTTCAGTGTTAACTCTCACCTGATTGTCAGAGGGGATTGTAGATGGTGTTATTATTCGATCCCGGACCACCATGCCAATGAGGTCAGTTTTCCAGACTATATTGCCACCCCCCCTTACTTGTTCTGACATTCATCAAGACTGAGAGGTGGTGGCGTTCGATCAACACTTCAATTTGGTTGAAAGGCCCATGTATGTTTGTGGACCGCCTTTCGCGCAAACCAGGTATATCCCATAACAATTTCGTGTGACACTGCTAATTGAATAATCCGTAGTCCGTTACTATTGGTATTTTTATGTAAACTATCGGAGCTGACGTATCGCCTGAATAAGAGCTTCGTCCCTTCCTGGCTGTTAAAATTTCCAAACATGATTTTGGTATTATGTCTAAGACAGGGTCCGCGGGTTTGTCCTACTGCCCCGGATTGCAGTCTGTATGGGCGTGAACGATAATGAGGTTTATAGTTCTAAATTTGCCTCGTAAGCGCAAAGTACATAGCCGTTCGCTCATGTTTTCAAATCCGATAATGGCAGGGTTCGTAACAAGTTGTTTTCCGTGTAAGGTTGTGAGCTCTATTCAACCTCTCACCTGGAGGACCAGTTGATACAATTTCTCTCCGTCGGCATGTTGTTGGTATGGTAGAGATAAGGTTTGTTAGTAGAGTTGTTGGTGTTGGTTGAGCAGGCGTTTCCAGGCTTTATGCTCCATCAGGCTCCTTTGACCACCATCAGTCAGTGCCATATTTATATTAATAGTTTGGCGTGCTAAAAGCCCATACAAGCAGCGAAGGTATTCTTAAGCGATAATGTAAACTAACGGGCAATCTTTCTAGAACTGCACTGCTCCGATTTTTGCAGTATTGGTCAGCCGAAACCGAAGGAGAAACTGATTGCATTCCAAACGTGCTGGTATAATAGCGTTCTCTACAGCAGATTTGCTGGTAGCAGTCCTTCATCGAGTGGTCCTCGTGGGGATTTTTCGCTTACGAATATCGGACATTTGAATAATATTTGACTACTTTCTCCGACATTGTATCGCAGATTAGACAATCAGGTACAGTGCGCAATTTAAATCGGAAGAAGTGCTGACTGCGTCCTCCGTGCCCAGTGAGTAACTGAATGTGATTATAATTGATCTCGATATGCCGCCTCTCCAACCACTTGCCGATGGCGGGGATCAATCTATATGTCTACTGATCCTTTTTGAAAATTCTAAACGTCGCTACCATCTATTTATATAACTCTTCTTTTCGTGTCAAACCATCATTGTTTTGGCCAGCACTTCTGTCGTTTACCATTAACATCGATGTTCAGACCAATCTTGGGAAGTAAGTTCTCTTCAGCGCGAGTAACATGTCCATCCATCGATACGACTCTCTCGCAATTTTTGCAGGATCGGTTCAACCCCGATTACGGATGTCTTCATTTTGAATGTGATCATGGCGTGGTATGATTGCCTATTTTAATTTCTTTAACGCTTGTGGTGATCAGAACCGGTTCATTTGTTATGTCCAGCATGACTATTGTCTAATATTTTTTGGTAGTCTTCTTTCTTTTGGGAAAATCGTGGGGTGATCGTTTCTTTCTCTCCATGAATGTTTTCCAAACACAGATTTGTATGTATAAACTTAGATAAAGTTAGGCCAGCGCTCAAGAATCTGCCAAGAAGGGTCGTATAATTAGGTAATTTGTATCTATCTGTTAAAGCGAATTAAGCTTCCCTGATATCTAATCCAGAAATAGTAATCGTATTTACCTTACAAAAATTTGAAAACCTGCTCATAAATATACAGTCACAAGTAAATACGAGTATTTTCAAAAAAGAAGGCTATTCTGCCGTGTGTGACGATTTATTGAAATAAATGCCAGACGGAAAGCATTCTTTTCGTTTCCGGCACCACTTTTATAGCCCTCATATCTGTCCACAAAAGTGTAAATAATCCGATTGGTCATCATCAAATCAAAGCAAATTATATACACTTTCGAAAGACGGATGAGTTCGAAGGGTGTTCGTCACCCTTGTCTGTAAAACAACTACTCTCCGCTTCATCGTTTTGTGTTTTCATTCAGGGGTGAGAATTCAACACGAAGCTGAATGCCAGTTTCCTTTTTCGTGAAAGCCAATTTGTTAGCTGTAATAGTCTCATCATTTTCGAAGTAATTAGATTTATTTAAGCAACTGCTGTGCAATCCTAAATGCACCATAATAACTCGGCGGGAGCTCTTTAAAACATTTTGACACTTGATAAGATTTTCTTCTCCGGCCATTCAATAGAGGCGATGGAAATAAAAATGTTATTTCTAACCTCAGGCGTATTTCACACTTTTCAATCCACTGAACAATTGGCCGAGACAACTGTTCGGTTTGTAGGGAATTAATTTAACAACAGCTCGCCCGGCTCAAGGTGGACGAGCATAATAGGGGAAAAATACATACATGGATCCGTTATTATGAATTAATAAGCTCGAGAGATTCAAAGCATACAAGTCGGTATGCACTATATGCGATGAAGAGGACCCATCCGCCTCATTTGGAGCTGAAAAAAGGACACAAGTCAATTCATATCCTTTATGTGACCAACCAGGCTGTCATCGCAATCAAAAAATCATGCTCTTTTGTTCTACAACCACAAGTGATTTTTCCAAATTAACTATGTGACGGATACACCCATCAATTGTCGTCTACTGTGTAAACCTTATCCAAAAACTGTCCAAGTGTCTAATTAACTTGGAGGCCATTATATTATATCTGTTATGGAGTCACGCAATTCGAATTAATCAGGGGCTATACCTTGTTTAACAGACTCTACGCATGTCCTCACACATTCCTATTCTGTGTGAAGTCCTATTAACTGGCCTCAAAACCCTTTCATTACTTGGAAAAAAAGGAGGAAATCCTGTGGCCATTAAAATGTAATGAGTCTAGGAACCCTAAAATGTGGTAATTAGTAGTTACATGAATTTCGATTTCTTAAGTGGAGTTTTACTTGAAGTCGTAATGTTGAATGGGTCATGTATGATGTTGGTAAGCAAATTAATGTTAATTAGTAGACGCTCGCTAAAGTGATTGAGGGAATTGTTGATGGAGGACAAAGAGTTCTAGTTCTAGAAGTTTTGTGCTCTTTTTGTAGATCGATTATTGTATTATTTTGCGGTTATCTTTAGAAACTTCTGGTTTCAGGATTAGAGCCGTCCATTTATAAAATTTACTTTCTCGGCTGTCAGATTATCATGAATGAATTGCATCGCCAACGGTGCGACGAACGGATGCTGAATAACGCTATTGTACCCCTGGAGTAGCTCGATTATAATTTCGAGCTATGAACTATCTTCTCACTCTTCTGACTAAGGTTCAATGAAAAATTGTTTACTTCTATAATTAATAGAGCGGGGGTAGGGGTCTAGACGGAAAAATGCGGATAGGACGACCGAAACACAACTAGTACAACTAGTTAGTAAGGAGGACACGCTGCCCATAGTTAACCACTTGAAATGTGGTGAATAAATATGAAGCGATTATATTTCTCTCTCCATATTCAACGGATCCTGTAAATGCGATGGCATCAGATAAAGGAGCATCATAGAAAGGAAAGTGAAGACACTGACATTAAGAAAATAAGTCTTAGCGCCCTTGAGAGACCCAAGGAGGAATAAATTACCTAAACTACACCAGAAGGGAACAGCCTCTGCATACTGAAATAAATCCAAGAGGAACTTACATAAGAAGTAGCAAACTGGCTCCTCAGAGAAAAAGTTTGGGTTTACACTTGGATTGATAGAACAGTAGCTTTCTCCAAACTACAATTTTTATTTTTCAATGTAGATATATATTTCGGACGCAACTTACCCCCTTCATCAGTATAAAGCTACTAAAAACAATTGCGATTATACCCTTCTTTTATACTTAAACACTAATTATCTAAGTTACTTTTAGAAAGAAATTTTAAAAATATTAACCTAATTACTTGGTCATTACCCCCGCGGGTCTTTTTAATTTTGTGGGGCAGTTACCGGAAAACGGGGTTTAATAACCGCGGGGCGTCTTCCCGGAAAATTTCTGGACTTTTCCAAGGGTCGAAGATTGTCGTTCGGTTTATATGACGCAAAAGCTCAAGATTTTCCCGTTGAATAGTAGCTTCGACTATGTGCGCTGCCAGTGATGATCTTATGCACAAGTTTTGTCTCCGAACACTACTTACCGCTTCCTTGATGTGTTCATTAAATCTAGTCGTTATCAGGCGTTTAGTCTGTCCTATATTTTACTACAGTCGCTGGACGTTATTCTGTACACTCCACTTTTTTCCTCCGCTGCCAAAGGATCCTTGACGCTTCCCAGTAAATTCCGCAAGGTGGACGATCGACTCGAACCCACGACTTCCAGTTGAAACTTTTTTATCCAATTCCTGACGTTGTTAAATAGGTAGGAATACGGAATACTTATCCGTCTGGTGGTTGCCTCCTTCTGTTACGAAAATAGTGTTGTATTGGTATGCCTATTGTGTTGCTTGATTTTCCTTCTGATCACTTTCTCAATAGTCTGAGGATTATAGCCATTCTTAATAGCGGTGTCAATAATAGGCTGTCGTTCCTTATTGAAACTGTATTCCGAAAGAGGGCATGTGATCAATCGGTGAAAACTTCATTTTTGAAAACTTGGATGTTTAACCCAAAAAAGAGGAGTCCAAGGACTACAAAAAAGAAGTAAGCTGCTTCCCAAGTGGTCCGGTCTGTCATCAAGTGTCGTCTACATGCCAAAACCAAACTTTAGGGATTATTCCCCTCGATTCAATTTCCTCTTCGATTGATGACATGAACCTTTCGCTACACCAGAAGTAGTTTTGTAGAATCTGTCCCGAAGCGTAAAATAGTTTCCGTTCATGCAGAGCCTGGCAAGGTTTGCATAGATACAAACTTTTCTTCTCCATTTGGGGCCGCCTCCCAAGTTTGAAAATTGCCTCTTTCACTGGCTTTTTGGGAAACAATGCCTTCGCATCGAACGACACCATCTCCTCGTCCTCACCCATCCTCTCAATGTGTTGCAGCTTCTGCATTAGCTCATGGGAGTTAGAAACTAAATATAAAATATTATACTTACTATTCGTCGTCCCAAGGGTCTGGCACTCATTGATCAACCCCTTGGCGACGTTGTACGTCGGTGAGTTCGAGTCCGCAATGATTTCTCGCATCTCGTCCTCTTCCTTGTAGATTTTTGGCTGACGTCTGATTCTTGAAAGAGCAGGATTAGGCATTCGGAGTCGCCCAATATTCGGGCATACCACACCACCTTCCTTCAGCTTTTATCCAATATTGTCCTATAATTCGACTGCTGAAATAATACAAACGATAACACAAATACAAAGCTTTGTACTGATGAAGGGAGTAAGTTGCTCCCGAAATATATATATACATAATAAAATAAAATTGTAGTTTGGATTAAGCTACTGGTCTATCAATTTTAGACTTAACTACGAACAGAAGGCGATATCTAACATTTTACAAACAATAACAATATTTTTTATAATTGCTTACCAAAGTGCACTTCAATACTAAAAGGAAATAAATGTTTCGACAGAAAGCATATTAAAGAAAGGGCAATTTTGCTGATTAGAACCAACCTGGTTGGTAACAGAGAAGTGACAAATCTCATTGCTTTCGACGCCTTTTATTTGTCGAAAACAAAGAGACTGACCTCTGATTTATTTGACAAAATGCATTACCAGAAACGCAGTTTAGAGAAAGTTCCGTAACTTTAAGAAAGTGAAAAAGATTTTAGTAGATGTCAAGCCTACCAGAATTCCGAATCGTTGTAAAGTTTTCGAGAAATTTGAGTAGAACAACGACCACTATTTGCTACTGCTTTTTTTGCAATGGATGCCAGAAAGCACGAAAAACTAGACTACTAGAAACTGTTAGGTTGTTGCTGATGAAAGTCGGATTGGCTAGTAAAATTTCAAACAACTGTAACTCTTATGAAAATAAATTTTATTAATCAAGATAAGCACCTAAAAATTTGATGCACTTCTCCCAGCGAGATACAAAAGCATTTACGCCAGTTTCCTAAAAGCTCTACTTTCTAGTGTGAAGAAAATCGTCGGAGGTGATTTTGATAACTTTTTCATTGCTTAATTGTTATTCCGCCAAAAATTGGTCTAAATGCTTAAAAAAGTGGTAGTCAGTTGACGAGAGGTTACGTGAATATGATAGATGAGGCAGGATTTCATACTGCAATTCGTTTAATTTTTGCGCCGTTATTCTGGATATATGAAGTCGTGTGTTGTCATGAAGCAATATCACTCCATCCCTGTTGAGCGATGTAAGCCGGTGAATACGCAATAGCCAATGTGTTTCATAGAGTTGGGCCCAGTACTTCGCTGCATGAATCGTTGCAGATCACCAAAGGGTCACCACTACCTTGTTCGCATGTAAGCTAGGTTTTCGCATGTGTTTTTGAGCCTCACCAACCACCAACCAACCTCACCACCATTGTACTGATTTGCGACCATTGTCGTACAATATCCACTTTTCATCACATGTCACTATGCTATGCAGAAAGGGATAATTTCTGTTACGGGAGAGCAGAATACTGCAAATTTCAATTCGAGCTGTCATTTTTTGCTATTTAATTTCATACGAAGCCCACTTATCAAGGCTTTTCACCTTTCCAAGCTGTTGCAAGTGCCGGGAAACTGTCAAATAGTGTACGCCCAATTTCCGTGTAATGTCTCTTACAGATGCATGTATGTCAGATTCCACCACCAAGCGCAGCTCGTCATTGTCGATCGAAGGTCCTGAATGTCCTCGTGGCTCACTTTGGCAGCTCATGTCTCCCGGCCGAAATTTTTCGAACCACCACTGTAAGGTTTGTTCGTTTACCGTATAAGCTCCAAATGCTCTGCAAATGTTTCTGGTTGCCTCCGTTGTGTTGTGACCAAGTTTAAACTCATAAAGGAAAGGAAAGGAAAGGAAAGGTATGCGTTTTTCCTTCGCTTCCATGTTTTTCTTTTCTTTTTCATTCCTCTACAAGCACAATGACTTTTAAAACCGAAGTGGCACCGTGACATTCAATTCAATTCATTTATTTAAATAGTGACTTACAACTAGACAATGGTTACTTAATGCTAGCTTAAATAATGGCTAATTGATCTTAACTCTATCAAACGGGTGACTATTACATTGTTTGGCCAACCCGACCTTCTCTGTAATTTACTTTACTTAGTATATAATTTTTTACATACATGGATCTTGACAATTTGTTGTACAATCTTGACTTTTCAATACTGCGCCTGCACTAAAGACGCGAGAAGGTTGAAATTTACTTACTTAACCTAACTTATTTTAACTTAATCTAGCTTAATCTAATATATACAATAAGCACTTACAAATGACTGTGCTTAGCCTCTATCCACTCCTACCAGGCAGGGAGTTTCAAAAAGGGTGCGGATTTTCGGTCTGTGGCAGGGCCTTAAGAATGTGGCCAATGGGGAGGTTTTACCCTGTTGGTAGAGATGCCGAATTAATGGGTTGGGGTGGTCCTCCGTTCTTTCGAAGAACCTTTCCATTATTGTGAGAACGTGTTCTCGAAGTGCTTTGACTTTGGCTCGCCTATACACTTCGGCGTTTTTGCCGATCTTTCTGGTTTTCCAGTTGTAAGACAAGCCTGTGCAATGTCTAATGATTCGGCGTTCGAATGACTCGCATTTTGCCATGGCTTGGTTGGAGCATGAGATCCAAGTTGGTGCTCCGTAACAGATAACGGGTCTAATCAGGGTCTTATACAGTGTCAGTTTGGTTTTGGTGCTGAGACCTACTGTCTTGCGAAGAAGAGAGTAGATGCCACTGACTGCACCGCGTGCCTTGCTGATAGCGAGCTGGAGGTGGGGTTTGAACTTGAGGAGTTCATGCAGGGTTACTCCCAAGTATTTGATTGAACTAGATCTGCTCACTGTGGTGTTCCCGATTCTCATTTTCAAGCGTTTAGCTTTCCTGTGGATGCTTCTAGAACCAAAGTATCTAGATTTTCTCCTAAAAGTGCAGATTTGCGTTTTTCCCTCGTTTATCTTGATTCCCCAACTACGGTAGTACCTGCAGAGGACTACAATGTAGTTCTCAACCGCTTTGGCTGCCCTGTTGGGGTGGAGGTTTGAAGCAAAGATAAGCGTATCATCGGCGAATTGGATGAGGTCAACGCCATCATCGGGGATTGGAATGTCAGCCGTGAAGATGTTGTAGAATGTTGGCCCTGAAATGGATCCTTGCGGTACACCCGATGTTACCGGCAAGAGATCGGAGAATTCATTCCCCACGCTAACATAAAAGTGCCTATCTTCGAAGAAACTTAACGCAAGTCTAATTATCGGGACTGGGAATTCATTGTCTATTAATTTGTATATAAGTCCGTTTACCCACACGGAGTCGAAGGCCTTTTCTAAATCTAACGCACATGCTACTGTGGGTTTGTTGTTGACGTTAAGTCTTGAGACAACAGTGTCGTGAAGGTAGCTCAGTGCGTGCTGGGTTCCGTGTTTGGAGCGGAATCCGAACTGGTGGTCAGGGATAATTTTGTTGAGGTTGCAGTGCTGGACTAGCCCAACTGTCCATGCTTTCTCAAACAGTTTGCCAAGGTTGGATAATAGAGAAATGGGCCTGAAATTGCTTGGCTCGTTGGAAATGCCTTTTTTACGGATCGCAATTATTTTTGCAACTTTCCACGTGGATGGAAAGTAGCCATTATTAATACAGTTGTTGAAAACTGCTAATAGGAATTTCAATGAGGCTCTGGGTAGATTCTTTATTACAAAGTTCGGGATTTCATCAGGTCCGGCTGACCTTTTACCGTTGAGGTTTTGGGTTAAGTCGGTGAGTTGTGGTAAACTCAGAAAATGTTGCGATTCCGTTGGTTTGACTGAGGTGTTGGTTGTGGTGAATTTAGTGAGTTTCTGGGAGTTCTCAGAGACGAAGGCCTTGATTGTTGAATCAACAATCAATGATATAGCCGGGTTGTTTTGAGGCGGAGGGGAATTGAGCTGAGTCTCAAAAGATTCCGCGAGAACTTGCGCTTTCCTAGCGTCACTGCAGATGTGCTCCCCGTTCTTGGAGAGAGCGATATTACGAGATTTGTGTCTGCCGGTTAGCCTGTTGATATGCTGAAACATATCTGGGCCGGGCTTAATATCTGCTAGTTTCCTTGTTAGTTCTTTGTTGCGGAAAATCGCCACTCTTTGCCGAATTATTGTACTCAGACAATTAATCCGGGAAAGTAATGCTTTATACTCAGCATTAACTTTATTTCCGTGTTTGTGGAAAATCCGTTTGAGTTGCCTACGCCATATTTGCCTGACTTTCAAGTGGAGCATGATATCGTGAGGGACTGAGTTATATTGTAACTCGTCGACTTTGATAAGCCTTGTGTTTCTGCGTGTAGCAGTATTAATGGCATCAGTGGCCAAGGTGACGGCTTCGTCGATCTCTATGTCCGATAGATTGCGGTCAGTTGCGAGTTTTTTCAAGTTCAGCCTTGGTGCAAGGTCTGACTTGAATTTGTCCCAGTCAGTGTGGGCGAAGGACCTTACGGTAGTCATCACTCGCTTTCGCAGTTGGGAGGACGAGGAAAGTTTAAGTAGTACTGCGAGATGGTCAGACATGCCTGGTAAAGTAGTGCACGATATCACTTGAAAGTTCAGTGAAGTTTCCTCCGAAAGGAGGAAGTAGTCAATGGTTGATTGACTACTGGGTCTTGTCGGAGTATCTGGTAAGACCAAATCGACATAGGCTGGCGAGCAAGGGTCTTGGATCCATTTAAGCAGGGTTTCCCCATTTTTATTTACTGCCGTATCGCCCCAGGAGGTGTGCCTAGAGTTGAAGTCGCCACCGAAAATGAGGTACTTGTACTTTAACTGGAGATTGCCCAAGATCTTAAGATCTTGTCCCAGTTGCTCATTCCGAGAGTTGCATTTGATGTAGACAGAAACTACCAAAATCCGTCTACCATCAGTGGTTTTTACTATTGCCGCCGCGGCGGAAGAGGTCAGCAGGTTTTCAATGACGACTTCCTCAAATTCATAGTCTTTCCTGACTAAAAGGGCAGCGCCAGTGTTGTTGTCATTCCGGATAATATTATACCCGGTGAATTGCACGTTATGCCTGCTGTTTAGTTTCGTTTCTGAAACGCAATAGAAGTCTGCTTTCAGACTGTTAATCAACACTTGGGCTGTGGCACGTTGGGCGTGTGAGATCAGGGACGCGGAGTTAAAGGTGACGATTTTTAACTCCATAAATTCATAATGAGTTTTATAGCGGCGAATTGCCGCTGCTCATTAGTTGAGGCCGACGCGAGAGATTGCACCAATTCGCGGAAGGCATTTGGTGCGGGGATGGGAGCAGGTTGTGCTGCCACTCTTGGTTGAGTGTTTCTGGCAGCTTGAGCGTACGATACGCTGGGATTGACCAAGCTTTGTGACAGTTGTGTCACTGTGCGCTTGACTTGGGAGCTTTCATTGGCTCGCTTTTGTTTGGCAGCTTCCTTTCTGGCTACCATTTCTTTATAGGCTGGGCACCCGCGATAGCTCGCTGGGTGGCCAGCTTGGCCGCAGTTGCAGCAAAGAGGCCCTTCGGTCGCCTGTCTTCCGCATTCCCCGCGAGGATGGGATTTTGTGCACCTGACACATCTGTGCACAATTGAACAATTTTGGGCGATGTGCCCAAAATTCTGGCAGTTGAAACACTGCACTTCCTCGAAACTTTTGACCTTTTCCAAGGTTACTTTTTGATGAAGGATATATTTTACCTTCATCACCTCGCTGAGCTCTTGAGAGGGCTCGAAAGTCACGATGAACAATCCCGATTGCGATTTCATCGGGAGGGCCGGATTTTCACTATGCAGAAACTTGTCTCTGCGCGTAACCAGGTTCGCAACTGTCTTCAGTTGGAAATCTGGGTGCTCTGTTTTAAGTTCCTCCAGGATGTTCACGGGGTCCGTTTCCCTGTGGAGTCCGCGGATAACTACAGACTGGGTGCGAAGGGAGGGAGGCGTCCTAGTGGTAGCATTAAGCCCCTGTTCTTTTAAAAGCGCGAAGACCTTCCCGTGATCTTCTGCCGTTTCCGTAAATATGAGGGTCCTGTCAGCCCTCGTATTTTTAAGGGACGCTTTTAGCCCCTTATTTTTCAGGAGTCTTAAAAAAGATGGTACGTTTAAACCGTACCCAGTTATAGCGGGGATTCTCATTTTCTTGGACTTGGTAGGTTGGGGAGCTTGTGGGGGGGTAGCCTGTTTAGGAGCGGTTACAGTTTTTACACTAACCTTTATCTTGTTACTTTTCCTCCTCCGCACGAAGTTGAACGGGTCACCTTCGTCGTTGACTTCGGGGTTTGGTGATGGTCCCACGCTGTCCATCTCGCACTCTTCGTTGGCTCTTGTTGAGTCCTCTATTGCTGCTGGTGCTCCCCCGCTGTCGATGACGATCGGTTCACTACTAATTCTTGCTACACTATTTTTTGCTACACTGGTTCGCATCGCCTCTTGTAGCGCTGCTACCTCCTGTTTTAGCTGAATTATCAGCTGTTGTTGGCACTCCAGTTGCTGTGCGAGGGCTGCTTTCTCGCCTCTGAGCTCTTCAAGCTCCTTCCTCAGCGGGTAGTCATAATTTTCTGAGGGGCCCGTGCTCCCCTCCTCCTCAGACGATAGCTCACCAGGGAGTGCCATTTTAGACCTCTTGGCGGACATTATTGTCCCCAAGCCCGTCCTCAGCTCTCCTCCGAATCTTCACCAGTATTCACTGAAATTAAAGAAAAACAATTAACAATAATTGCACTTTGGTATACAGTGTCTCAATAATATTGAGATGCACTGCATACTTTAATCAACTGTACTTCCTTTTGAGAGTACTGGCACCGTGACCAAATGTAGGACTATTTACATTCTATTATTCAATACCACCAGCTCTACCTAGTGGCAGTTTGACACATGAAAATCGCAGCTAACTTCACTTCATGTCGATTGTTCTAGGATACTGGATTACGTCCAGATGAACGAAGATTTCTGACAGTTGATATTTTTGATGGACATTATATTCTGGTAGACGTACTGGGTGTAAAATATTCTTTACATCGATTAGATTTTTTGTTTTTTGACAAAAGGTAGAAATGGGCCGCTAATACAAAAATAACAGATTTTCTTAAAATTCGAGACTTTCGTATAAGATCAATTTTTTTCAGTATAAATAAATGCATTGTTGTAAATTTTTTTTGAAGATAACATTCATAAATAATGAACATCACACTTTTCAAACAAACTTACCCTAAGAAACCTTAGTAGCAAACTTAATCAAACGTTATAAATAATATTTTTTTTTTGCTCTTTGCAAGTCATGAGAAGCATCTGGTGGAAATATTACAAAAAAACATCCAGCGGATTAGGAACGGCATGAACCATTTTGTTTGGGAAGAGGCATGTATTGCGAATGACAGTGGCGACCAGTGTGGAGAACTACTCTACCTATCTTTATCTGGCCAAGACTCACCGAGAACAGAGCCCTGACCCACAAGAACTACCTTTTATGCAGCTTGGGACTAAAATAGTAGAGCTGCCTGAATTCATCAAGGACAAGCACAACGTGCACCAAGCCATGAAGAACATGGTGAGAGCCATCAGGGTGCTTCACAATAGGTAGGAAGTAAGAAAGCCTAAGGAAAATCCGGACATCCCAGCCCCAACAGTGTCACGGGCGACCCAAGTGACACAAAAGCACAAAATCATCGATCTTCGATCAAGTAAGCGAGTGCGAGACAAAGAGGGGGAAGCTTTGGGGAATCAACAGGCACCAAAAAGAAAACAAGTTGGGAAACCGGAAGCTGGACGCTTCAGGTACGAAAGGTTTTGTGTATTTCTTAGTACGTAGCACGTAATATATCCATATATTATGTGAGAGTATCCACTTTCGGGTGATATTGACATTCATAGTCTTCAATTTTCAAAAAAGCAACAAATTGGAGGTATTATAACTTTGTTAGTAATAGTGCGATTTCCACCAAACTCGGTAAGATCATGCTCTATATTATAGCCTATATCACTGCAAAATTTCATAGTACTAGGATGAACTTAAGGGGGGTTTCTAACCAATTACAAAAAATTGTAGTAATATACTATTATTAACTTTATTTAAACAGATATCAGTATGGAAGGTATTTCGGAGCCCAGGCATCATATAGTGGCAGCCTCCTGATTTTTTTTCAGATTTTTCGGTTGAGTAGTTTCTGAGAATGGCCCCCTTAAAGAAGTGATCACTTTCAACCCCCCGCGCTCCCCACCCTTCCAACGAATGTCAATGTCGGCTTTGAAAAGTACTAATCGAGACCTTTAATTTGATACCCCACATGACTATATTTGATGAAAAAAAATTTTACACCCCCCTTTTGCATGTATGGGGACCCCCCCTTAAATTCGACGTAAAAGGATGTAATTCACTGTATGCGTGAGCGTTCACAGTTCCCACCTTTCTACCAAATTTGGTTTTGGTACAACCGTCTCCGAGAAAAATGCGTGTGACGGACAGACAGACAGACAGACGGAGAGATAGACAGACAGACAGTAAACCGATTTTAATAAGGTTTTGTGTTTACACAAAACCTTAAAAAGGAGCCTTGACCAGTCCAACAAACGGAACTAAAACTGGATTTTTTTCATCTCATGCTTGAGCTGAAAAAATCCAGCGTGGGGGAAACTGACGGCTTTCGTAATCAAGTTTTAAACTCACTTGGGGAGAAGTAACATCCAGAGAAGAGATCTACACTGTCTTGAAAGAACAATTCAAGTTGGAGGAATTCAGCGAAGCATCTATCGTGAGGTTAAGAAAAGCGTATGGTGGTACTCAAACGGCCACAATGCGAGTGTCAGTGGAGTCAGCCCAGAAGTTGTTGGCCGTGGGGAAGGTTCGAGTTGGATGGGTTGTTTGCCGTCTAAGAGAGCAGATCTCTTTAAAGAGGTGCTTCAAAGGCCTAATGTTTAGACACTTCGCGAAGGCTTGCACTAGCGGCATCGATCCGTCCGATCCGAATTTAAATTGGTTTTAGTGGGTAAAAATCCCATACTCTGGTGTGCCCAGGCCAGCGTATTTTGAAGATTTTCACCTCCTTAAAAAAAGAAAAAAAAAGATGGTTGCCACTGTTATAGGGAATGAGAATTTGAGGGTATTGATTCTTGAGGAGGTAATTTACCTCACTGATTTGAATGTCCAGACATTCGGCAACTAGTGGGTTGGGATGTGACTGATACTGGCATCGATACAAGGCATTCGAGAAGTAAAGTACCTGGTTCGATACGTACTTTGTTTTTTAATATGCGGAAACAGTGGCCGTGGATTTCCCTTTCCCTGCGGCGTAGCCGTTCCATTTGTCTAGGGGAGAAATCCTTCCAGAAGATGACTTTGAAAGTGATCAAAGGTTCAATTAACCATTTGTAGCAGAAAATGTTGACTTTTGACGGAGTGGGTTTATCAATCCCAGGGATTGGATACAGGGATTTAGAGGCACCATTTACATGGTTTAGTACCTTGTTAACATGAGGAATTTTGGATAAATTGGAGGTGATGGTGACGTTCAGATAGATGACTTGTTTAACGTTAGGAATGAGAACTGAATTGATGAGGAGAGTAGGCGAGATATTGGAAGTCATTGTCGGAGTCATCCTCAATCTATTTATGCGGAAGATAATCGTTTGGCACTTTCGAGGATTGAGGTCTAGTTTCCACTTGGTAACATGTCGGTAAAGCTCATCTAAATATGGATTCAGACGGGCTTGCTCGCATACTATGTCCTTCGTGGAGGTGTAAACTATGAGATCATCGGCATATTGGAGGATCTTGATGGGATTACGATTAGTAGCAGGTTTGGGAATGTCTACTATGAAGAGCTAGAAAAGGGTTGCGGGAAGAACGGTTCCTTGTGGGATGCCAGCAGAGCTGATGTAGGGAACTGGTGAACCATCTAGAAATCTAACTTGCAGAGGTGCTGGTAGAAATTTAAGTTGTTATTGAGTATACAAACTAACCCGTACTGCCATATGGAGCCAAAAGCTTTCCTTATGTCAAGGAGATAAGCTATTGTAGGTGCCTTGCAATAAAGTCCGAGCAATATAACGGTTTTGGTTAATTGAAAATCTGCAATAGTATTGTTGCTATCAAAGTTCTCATCGTTGATGGTCTGTTCGAAGATTTTGGCAGAGATTGAAAGGATGGAGATAGGCCTGTAGCGATCTTTTTAGGGATATAAATAATTTGGGCATACTTCTACCTCATGGGAAAGTAAGCGTTCAGTAGGTAGTTATTAATTAGAGAGGACAGAAAAGGGATATTAGCTGCAGACTATTTTTTTAGGAAAATGGTTGGGATTTTGTCGCTCGATTTTTTGATTTTATTCTGCTTAATGCACATGTCGGCCGATTTGGGCTCGACGAAGTTAGTGGGTGTGATAGAGCCAGTGAGTCTGGTTGGAGAAGTGGTTTCTGGAACAAACCAGTTTGACTGGTTGATTGGGTGTATGATGTAGTGGATTCGAGGGAGGCGATAGAAGCATTAACTTCTGTAAAAGTGGCATTTCCTGACGCTGTAAGTAGGGAGTGCCCGGTTAATGAGGTGTTGTTTCGTACAAGGTGGCTTGATGCCAACCGGCGTTGTACCTGGTGGTCATTGTTGCTGACTCGCACTCAAAGCACCCAGATTAAGGTCCATGATTTGCCAGCTTGGTGGAGTCGGTTCTCGCGGAAGGATCTGGTGGTAGAAAAGGGGGTCAAAAAGCTGATTAGGAAGGAAAAATTGGGTGGTGAAGAGCTGCGGTGCCTCTGGCGAAAAAGGTTAAAATTGGGACATGCGGGATTACGACGATAGTGTAGCCTGGTTTCACACAGGGATTATATTATGTTATAAGTTCGATTAAGTTAGAGCATTTGCGGTAATAGGCGGGATATTTACTTGCATCGCAGTTCACGCACTTGAGTCTTTCGCCCGGAGTCTTAAAGTACCCACCTGGCCCGTGTGTACCATTTGATGTAGCGAAAGGTACTGTAATCCTGAAGTGTACCGTTACGGTCTTGAATGAAGTGCTCTAACACACTTCAAGGCCCTGATACAATATGGATTTTTGCGTCAACGTTTATTATTATTATTATTATTTGGTGGTTGGAACCTCCTGATTTCTTGACTCGGAAGTTCTTGGTCGCGCAGTTGGATATGATGTTCTGGGTAGCCGTGAAGTTTTCGGTGGGCTCTACAACTACAATTGGAGAAATTTCGGTTCTTACCCGCTTCACCCGAGGTTCTTGTTGTTTCGTCCCATGGAGGAAAATGTTTGCTGGGACTGGTTTGGTCGGGGCGGCTTGCGTAATGTCCATCTTGGTTGATTCCGCTCTGTGTTTCATTTGGAGCCGTACGCGTGGTTGCAGTGCCGGTTGTTGTTATTGGTATCCCTGTGGTTGCTTGCGAGGCTGGTCAATGGACTGGTCGTCGTTGCATGATCCCCCCAAAAATTGTCCGAATATTTGCCTCATGGGTAAATAATCGTTACTTGCAGGCGCAGGACCTGCATTTCCAGGGACTTGTTCTTATTCTCTAGTTTGCAAAGTTCTGCCTCCTCTAGCTTGCAAAGAAGGGCCGCATTCTGCTTCTTTAAGGATACGATTTCTTGGTTTTCTGTGACCGAGGTTGGTGCTCTATACTTAATAGTAGAGTCGAAATCGCCATCTGGTTGCTGGTTCGGATGCCACCGTTCACCTTAATTATCCTACTTTCCATTGAAATTGATATTCCGGGCCCCCTAGAAAACTATGGCCCCGGGGAATCCCCTCCTTTCCACTCCCTCTTTGCAGGCCCGGCATATACATATGTGTATTTTGAAGTTTGACAAAATATGAAGTAATATTTTTTATTAGTTATGTATAACTGGAAAGTCGTGCATAGAGAGTTTCTCACATAAGATGACTACAAGATCTTTATACATTAAGCGCCCACCTTCTAGGGTCCCGACTTGTTAATTCCTTAAGTCTATAACTCGAACGATTTTTCCTGGCAAACGAGAATTCATCTTAGAGAGGTTTTACTGTATATCATTTTTAAATTAAAATTATATATTTTTTGCCATAGCGGTCAAAAGGTCGCTCTATGTCTTTCCAGGTTTATTGAATGTCTTTCTGCCTAGTGTGAAATAACATCAATCTTCATGCATTGCACTGCAGAACGCTTTGGCAGTTATTACGAATTCGTCCTTAACATATGTACACCTTAAATCAATCAGCACCCAACAAGGCACTTTCCATATTTGAATTGATGCACGACTTCCCAAGAGATGCTCAATTTTGTACGAAGGACTAATCCGAGGCTAGAATTGTATTTATAGCTGATATTTCTCACGTTTAGTCTACATACTTTGGGGTGGATTGCTCTCTGAGATGCTACATTAATGGTTAATCAATACTTTCACCAAGAAAATATAAATAGAAAAAAACTTGGCGCGCAAATTCTTATTAATCGAAATTTAATCTGATTTAATTAAGTTCACGGGTCACCGGTTACCAGAGTAAATAAGAAAAAAGTGGCGTAACCTTAAACAGGAAGTTTTAAGACCTCAGATTTACCTGTAAATAAACTCGTATTGGATGTTGTATAAGAAAAATGCTTTTTTTTCAATTTTCTGTAGGTGACTTAATAATGTCCACGACATGAAAATCGAGGGTGATACTAGAGCGGGGCAAGCCAATTTTCTCAAATTACATATTTTATAAGTGAGTGGAAAATTTTGATTATGTGAGTTTAAGGGGCTCTTTCATATCGTCGAGGGTGACCAGTTTCATCACAATTTTTAAACAATTGAATAATACGAAGGATATTTGGTATATACTAATTATTTTCCCAGTTTATTTTGCTTTGAAATCATCTATGAAGAGTGCCCTTTAGGTACCAGAGGAATTTGTTTCGACTCTCCAAGAAAGTTCTATTTTTATGGGAATGAGCAATTTATATGGGAATAGAACAGAACAGAAGAAAGGATATTGAAAAATGTGATCCAAGATTTTGTCGGCAACACCACCTCCGCACAAATGTGGTTTTTCTACAAATACTTCACTGGCTTCTGATTCTTAAAGTGGATAATTTGAATTGAGCCCATTGGGGGCTCGCTCGACCATACAACGTCCTATGATGGGCTGGTAATCAGAGTGCAAAAACCTACAGTGCCCATTCACGTATAGCCTCAACGGACACGAATCATACGTAATAATAACAATCCACAGTTTTTTCAAATTTCCTAGTGTTTTGTCTTTGGTAATTTTTGTAAAGTGATACATAAGTAATTACCACATTTCTATGGGCTCAGTCTAGGTACACGCTCTCTTAAGTTATTTGAGGCTAAGAAATCGGAAACCGTCGCTTTATTGGAAAGAAAACTTATAGTGAAGTTTTCCATTAAGCAGCTTAGAAATAAACTAATTTCAATTAGTTGCGATGTATTAGTTTAAAATGCGAAAATGCTGACAGGTCATCGTGGTTATACTTCAGTTTATAGACTTTCCGATTAGGACTTGCAAGTAGTGATGGAATTTTACGCCACATCTTGTATGAGTTATTTTTAATTTTTAGGAACCGAAGATGTCCAATCTTCAATAAGGACCATGGAGGAAAACATTATTTTCTTCTCGGTCGATCTTGATATTATCCCTCAAATAATTTTCCGCAACAGTGAAGCCTACTCAATTTTAAAAATATCTACCACTCATTTACGAAGATCCCACTTTGTCACAACTCTGGGGGAGGAAAGGTCATAACTCATCATTAATCAGAAACGTTGACAAGTGACATACGCTCTATCCGCATCGTCCTTATGTGGGAGTGTACTTTTTATTTCCGAAAGCATTTTATATGGTTTTAGGCAAGCATAATCGGTTTATGGGTTCCCATTAAGACACTCTGTAAGCGGCGTGGGCTCTCTAAGTGATGTGCAGTATTATAGATGAAAATGATGCGATTAAGGAACTGCAGAATAAATGCATAACGAAACGGATGATGATTGCTTGATCCTTAAAGTGGTCATGCAATCAACATGCACGTGTCGAGGTAATTGCATTTAGTATTATATTATATATAAGTTCGGTTCTGTTACGCCAATGGATGAATAATGCGAAATCTTGTCTGTAAATAAGGAAATATTCCTTAGAAATGTTTCCTGATTTTACAAACAATTTACTTCTGTGTTAATTGTTTTCGGTTAATTCTTTTCTACTCTGCTTTAATGGAAGTTGAGTGAGGATTTAAAACGTATGTTTTCATATGGAAAGCGACATTTTGTTTTTAAAGATAGTACTGCAACTATAACTTTCTACCAACTTTCAGTAAATAGATTGCTCATGAAAATTTGTTTCTGAATGTAGCTCGAATGCTAAGGGAACGCTCTTTTCCAATTTTCTCTGAAAAGGCTCTAGTTTGAGCCGAAATGTTGTTCAAAAGTGGAAATAACTTTAACTGCCTATCCCAAATTTTCCGCAAATAAGAAACGTACTATGAACTCGCTTAGAAAATCATTAGGATACTTTTTCGTTCTTACAAAGTTAGTTCATTTGTTTTCTGGCAACAAAACTAAAACAATATTGTTATACTACAATTTTCGGAATATGCTTCACCTCGCAATAGTATAAATATTTTAATTTCGTAATAATTTTCGAGGTTATGCTTCATGGGAGAATATGCATTGCAAGTGCCAGGCTAAGTTGTAAGAGAAGAGTCTGGCTTTTGTATGAAAAGTTTTATAGTTTTACTATATAGATAACGATTCAGCTAGTTGTTTATTAGATGGTTTATGTGATACATTACAATATTTGTTCGCCTTGCCCAGTGTCAAAATGACGAAATGTAGTTGCTTATATCCAGTATTTCTTGTTTTTCTCGTGTTGTAGCACCATTTTTTCCAATTTATTAATTCCCATCCCGAAATTTACTTAAATTCCAAAGTTAATTTTTAAAGTGATAAATTTTATTTTGTTTAACAAAACCTTATCACTCTGTAGCTTTCTTCAAATTTCAATATAGCATTTTCTTAATATTGCAAAATGATCATTGATCTTCTGCTTTCACATGGATTTGTCTATGGGGCATATTACTAAATGCATATCTAACGTTTATTTCTGGCTGGGGTGAATATGAATTTGTTTTTGTAATGTGGCGGTTCGAGACATACATTATTTCTTCTTATTATCGGTGACGTTCTTTATGCTGTTTTGTCCATAGGGTGTGGTGGAGTTGAATGGACCACGATATCTTTTCGCAAACACTTTAACTATACTGATTGCTAATTGATTGATAATTTGTGTATAAGCGCGGTTTCTGCCGACGGTGACACCGAACTGGATGTTATTCGACGCAACGCTAGATCTGCTCTTGCCGCTTTATATAAAATCTGGAAATGCAGTTACTAACATATCAAGATCAGAACTGTTCTATGTTGCCATATGTGAGTAGCATATGGAAAGTGGTCCCCATTGTCACTCGAATGCTCCAAGCTTTCTTGAATAGCTCTCTGCGACGTATTATCGGGGTACGCTGGCCTAATACAATTACAAAAGAAGAACTTGGCCAACCACAGGCCTGTCATCCGCGCGCGATATGATCGGAATGAGGAATGGTCAGTGGGATAGGTCACATATTAAGGGAGGACGGTAATTAAGTTGTGGGCTGCACAGTCCGAGAAAATGGCGATTAAAAAACTTCTGAATCATGATCAATGAGGCTAGATACTTGTAGTCGGGGTCTTGACTTTATAAACAGTACGGCCTCTGACTACGCAAATCAATAGGAAAACCCATATTCGGCAAATTTTCATTACTCAGGATGCTACCATTTGTGCTGCGACCGGAGACTGTGACTCTGATACAAGAGGTGGCCCACCGCTTAGTCGATGCACGGAATATTCAACGGTTCCTTATTTCTGGATAGATAAACCAAACTTAGTCTCTTTTCAAATATACAGAAGAAAAATTCCCCAAACATCAATTTATTCTACAAAATTTATCGATGATTAATTTGGAAGATAAGAGCTTTGAGTTAATCTTATGCGTTACATGTTACGAACCCAAAGAGAGCCTCGGACTGGATTGACTACACAACCACGAATCCAGCAACGCAAAAGGAATAACGATTTGCGCATTCTCTCATGGAACATACAAATGAAGAGGCTGATGTAACAGCGTTGCAGGAGATGCATTGGACAAGGTTTGGTTTCCAGCGGAAGAGCCATTACGCTATTATAGTGGCCATCCAGTAAACCCTGTGCTCGGAGTAGGTTTCTTAGTCAGCCAAAAAATGAAACTGGTGTTATCGGCTTTGAAAACATAAGCGAACGGCTATGCACTCTGCGCTTGCGAGGCAAATTTATAAATATAAGCCTCATTAACATTCACGCCCCTACAGAGGAGACTGCAGAGTCGGAGAAGGATACCTTCTACGAGGCAGTAGAACGAACCTTCGAAGCCTATCCCAGATATGATATCAAAATCTTACTTGGGGATTTTAACAGCCAAGTAGGCAAGGAGCCCGTATTTAAGCGATACGTTGGCTCCCATAGCTTACACGAAAATTCAAATGATAACGGACTGCAGATTATTCAATTAGCAGGGTCGCACGAAATGGTTTGCGCGAAAAGCGGTCCACAAATATACGTGGGCCTCTCCAGACGGAACCACTTTCAACCAAATTGACCACGTGTTGATCGAACGCCGCCACCTTTCAGCCTTGATGAATGTCAGAACATATAGGGGGCCAATGTAGACTCGGATCACTATCTCGTTGGCATGGTGCTCCGAGCTCGAATAACAACACCACCTAGAATTCCCTCTGAGAATCAGGTGGGAGTTAACACTGAAGCCATCCATAACACAGCCTTCCGTGGCACCTATAAGAGGGAAATGGATGCCGCAATAACCGCAGTCAACAGAGGACCTGGAGATGAAGCATAAACAAATGAAACTCACAACCACCTGAAGAACGTTATCATTGATACGGTCATAAACATACTTAGCCCAAGTTGCAAAAAAAGTCGGAACGGCTGATTCGACGATGAATGTAAGCTAGCAACGGAACGGAAGAATGCCGCATACCGAGTAATTTTGCATTCTCAAAGAACGCGGGCACGCGCAGAGACTTATTTCGAACTCTGTCGAGCAGAGAAGCGACTTCACAGACGAAAAGAGGAAGCCTGGGAGAACCAACAAGTCTGTGAATTAGAAAAGTACAGGGTGCAACCGCACCAGGTGCGCAATTTTTACCAACAAGTCAGCAGGATGAAGCCTTATACACCACGATGTTCATCCTGTCGAGACAAAGAGGGAAATCTGATTTCCGACAGAATGTGCAGCGATGGGTTGAGTACTTTAATGAACTACTGAACAACCAGAACATCGGAGAGTTGGAAGTTCCGCCAACTGAAGACAACGGACAAATACTGCCACCACCAAGTATAAAAGAAATAGTCCGTGTAATTCATCAGATTAAAAATTATAAGTGGCCAGGAGCCGATGGAATTACAGACAAATTGGTTAAATATGGAGCTGACCAATTACCAAGTACAAAAGCGGTTCATCAACTTATGCTGAAGGTGTGGCACAGCGAATCAATGCCTGATGATTGGCAACAAGGCACTATCCGCCCTATACATAAAAAGGGAGATATCACGCAGCGCGCCAATTATAGAGGTATAACATTGGTGAGTACTATCTATAAGAAATAATAAAAACTTGTTTTTCCTAATCTCTAGTGTTGATTTATATTTTGCAAATTCTGATATTGCGGGAACCACTTGTCCCCTTCATCAGGACTTGTTAGCAAATAATTTAATCGCTAGAAATACCGCGTAATTGCACTCAGATCTATAAAACATCATCCGCTATCGTGCTAGGTCCTATAGTACAGTAAACCCAGAACATCGTTGGCCCAAAGAGGCTTCACTCCAGGCAAACTAACAACAGATTAAAGTTTCTCTCTGCGGCAAACGATGGAAGAACTGTTGGAATATGGACATCAGTTGCACCATCTTTTCTTCGAGTTTAAGGCCGCCTGAGAAAATTCGGTATCCTGACGAAATTGATAAAACTGACTAAGCTGACCCTGAACAATGTGCGAGGCCTAATAAAAGCAACAGGATCACTCTCGAGACCATTCCATATCAATAACAGTCTACGACAAAGGGAAGCGCATCATGCATCTTTTAAACCTGGCCCTGGAAAAAGTGCTCCGTGATGCTGAGGTAAATGCGAGAGGTATGATCCTCTTTAAGCCCACCCAACTACTGGGCTATGCTGACGAACAGGAGGCAATTGATGCGAGATACTGAGCTGCACATCAATGAAGGCAAGATGAAATATATGGCGGCTACGCCCGCACCAAAGACCAACCAACCAACAACATTAAATTGCATTGGTAAAACGAAAACAAGCAAGATAAGAGACTACAACTTTGAGACCGTTGGTAATTTATCCTATCTAGGCCTAAACCGGAAACCGGCCGTTGATGATGATGATGATTATGTCTGTTCGTATATTAAAGGAGTGCCATTACTGTGCGGTACAATGCAGAAATGAGATGACTCAACTTCTCTAACACCGAACTACACACTGTGAACTGATCGTTCTCCACCTGCTCTTTAATTATAAGCTTTTAATAAGCTGGGGTGGCGAGTACACCACCACGTCCTAAATGCCGCACGTAAATCCCTCCGCCTCAGCAAAGAGCACTCAGAGGATTGGAAGATCGATCCTTCAAGTTAAGTGAAGTCAGCCTGTGGCGCGGCAGGATTCGCGGCATTCGAAATTTATTTCGAATGTTGCGAGTGCCAACGAATAGATGGCGCGGATCTATCCACTTTGCGGATCACGACACGGGAGTGGAGGACCGGCGAGTGTGCCATGAGTTAGGGGCAGAAAAGAAACAAATGAAGGGAGACGTCTTTTCTGCCTCTAACGTTTGAGAAGCAAGAAGGAATTCAGTTCTCAACCATCAACCGGAATGGTCGTTTTGGTTTTGTATTTCATCTTAAATTAAAGAATAATTGTAAATAATATAAAAAAAAGATAAGTTCTATGATTATGTCAATTCAAACGATTCGCTTTTCAAATATTTTTCTTTTGAATTAAATTAAATATTTTTGTATATAAAAGACAATTTAGTGACAATAATGCAATAGCTTTAATAAAACTGAATAAATACTTAAAGCCCACAGTCTGCCTTAAAACAACCGTATGCAAAGGACTCGCCTCCTCTTTGCTAGTCGATTTCGCGGTGATATTGTGCCGCCACGTCAACTATCCCTCAACGTCCGATGTCACGTCGCAAGTTCATCCGTTCCACGCCTGAATTTGGGTGACGAATTCGGAGTTTTGTATATATTTCCAGATCGGATTTCGTCCACAGCAATATTCAGAATGTAAAAGCCAGTGAAAAGATAGCGAACACATTCAATGCCCTTATTTGATTCTTCTCCGAGAGATGCTATTTCAACACTAGCTTTACACGTCGCAGGCATTCGGGGACCATCCGTCAAATCACTAACTCGAGCATGGGTTCATTGCAGAATTCCTAGGTGCTTGTAGAAGGCTAGGTTCCGGTAAACCCTTGGCACTTTATTTTTCACCCATCTGCTGTCAATAGCAGAGCTAATTCGAACCAACCTGCCTGTCCTGCCTTAGTGAATCACGGCGGTACTCCAGCCGAATTTTCCATAATCTAGCAACCGCAACTGCACTACAATACACGTCATGTTTGGTGGTACATTTTATCCCTAACTGCCAGGTTTGGTGATAGCTTCCTAAATGAGTAATCTGCAAGACTGCAAAGTTTCTGTACTTTCCTCACCTACCTTCTGAGACGCTGCGGTGGTGTACAGCCATTCAGACTAAAGCTACCCACCTCTCCTCCTTTCACAACCGGGCTTGAGACCGGCTACTGCGGAGTTTTCTTATTTTTCTTCTTTGTTTATATATTTTATTCATTGAAGATCATTTTTAGTTGATGTATGTATTTTTCTTTCTTTACTTTGTTTATATTTTATTATTTCAGTTTCTTTTCTGAGAATTAATAGGTTATTTTGAGTCTTCCCTGTGTTTGATTGGAGCTAATTTTCTTTGATCCCTCTTTTCCTTCTCCTCTCTAACCCGCAAGAGCCGAATCTCATTATTTTTATAAATGGTTAGAAATTTGTGGTACATAGAAAAGTGTTTATTATCACCTTTGCGTTATTTAAGGCTTCTTTCGAAACTGGCTGCGCTAAGAATTACCAACAATTAATTATAATTTCTTGCGAGTAAACAATTAAAAAAATAAAGATTAGAAAATTACCACTTAAGCTAATAAAACACATGTTTTGAAAAATTAATTAAATTAGTTAAACAGAACTGCTAGTTAAAGACGTTATTTGCTAATGAGACTAGCGTATAGTTAGAAGAATTACTTATATCCAAAGATCCCGCTAGTACTCAAAATATGTGCATGTGCGTTTTCTATCTGGGGGGTATCTGAAACGATACCCAACCGGCTTAATTATATGTATTAATTACATGTATAACTCAATAATAGTGTCAAAATGTTTCTTTTAAATTATTACGACCATTCGATGGATTCCATTTTCCATCGAATAATGAAGTATCAGTAATTTACGGTCAATAAAGTGTACAGCCCGCGTCCGTACATGTCACACAAAAGCTGACACAAGTGCGAAGATGTGACCAAACGGAATTTCAAACAAGTCAGAAGCGGCCCTTTAGGCCCTTTGTTGATCTCTTGTGTAAGAATATTGGGTACATTAACATAGCGCGCGATATATGTACGTTGAATATACCTGACATCTAATTCGATGTGGTACTGAGGTTTTTTCTCTAAGAGAGTGAAAATTTGACAGGAAAGAAGCAACTTTGTCTTGTTATAACTTTGTTAATAATAGTATGACTTCCAGCAAACTTCCCAGTATAATACAGTATTTTCAAGTCCAGATGCCACGTACATGGTCCTCCGTATTTTTTTTTTAGATTTGTTCGGTTAAGTATTTTCTGAGAACGCGTTCTTAAAGTAATTGACCCTCCACGCCTCCCACTTTGGAACCAATGTCAAAACTAACATTTGCTTCGAGAAGAACTAATCGAGATCATTCATTTGATACCCGATGACTATATTTGGTGAAAAGAAAATTTCTACCCCCCCTTTCACGTGTACTAGTTTCTTAAGAACATGGTGAGAGTCAACAGAGTGCTATATATTACCATAGGTCGCAGAAGGGAGAAAGAAAACTTAAGAAAAAGTTGAACACTATATGGGCCAACTGACAACAAGGCAGAAGGTCGTCGAACAATCAACCAATCTAACAAACGGAACTAAAAGTTCAGAGGGGGGAAACATGCTCCCAAAGGAGCAATATCGGCTAGCGAAGCAAAACGCAAGGAAAACAAGTCGGGAAACCGGAAGCTTGACGCTTCAGGTATAAAAGGTTTTGTGTTTCCCTATGTGAGGAGCATAACGTAGTTCTCCATTGGCTTATAGCATTGACCCGAGATATTTAAATCGCTCAGTTCTGGGCAGGTTACCACTATTGCCAGAACTCAGCGGTTTAAATATCTGGAGGGGCAGATTACTGCCATTGAAAGAACTGAGCGATTTAAATATCTCGAGTCAATGCTACCAGCCAATGGAGAACTGCGTAATGAAATGTTTCAAGCAATAACGCCACCTGGATGAAGTGACATTCCGCAACTGGTGTTCTTTGTGATCGACGTATCAGCGCACGTCCCAAATCTAAAATTTACTGCAATGTCGTCCGTCTATCGCTCTCTATAGTTTGAGTGTTGACTATAAAGGACAATGAACGGCGTCTTGCGGTAATGGGGACGAAAATGTTGCATTGCAATGGTGACGTGACACGTTTTGATCACGTCTGAAATGAGAATATCCGCGATCGATATGGGTTTGCACCGATCGTAGAAAACTGCAAGAGAGGCGTTTTCGATGGTGTGGTCACGTAATTCACGTTAACGAGAATTCAACAACCAGTATTGGTGAGAACATCGAAGTCAATGGTAAGCAACCAAAAAGCCGGCCAAAACAATGGTCGCATGATACACTGGATGAGGATTTGAAGGTCTCGCGATTACATCCTGATCAGGCATTTGATAAAATAAAATGACGAAACCGATCACGATGAGCCGACCCCGCTTGTGAACTGAAGGCTGAAGAAAAAGAAGAAGATGTGAGGAGCGATGAGCCTGACAGTTCCGTGTCACATAGTTAAAAATTCTATTGGCATCTATTTTTTAGAAAGTAATTTAAATAAATCATTTGATGGAAAGCCCTGTATTGAAATAGTCAACCTTATACGCTTCACACTCTGAGTTTAATATTATTAGCAAATGCCAACAATTTAACCAACATCAAATATAAAAAAGGGCTAGGGAGAATTAGATTCTTCTTGAATGGAATTTTAATATTTTACTCGAATTTCAATTATTCTCGTAAATTATGACGTCAGCATCTTATTTGTATGGCTTAGGATGCTGTTAATTAGCACGAAATTGATAAGTTTGAACTGCCATAACTTTCCCAATAATAGTTGGATTTTCATGACACTTGGCATGTGTATGCACGAGGCTGTCCTTTATGTCGGTGCAAAATTTGCTACACCTAGGATGAGCTTAAGGGGAGGTTTTTAGTCAATTTTTAAAAGTCGATAATATACTATTAGTAAATTTTTTGAGCAGATACCGAAATAGGATATCTCTCGAAGATTAGATTTCACATAAGTGTTTTACACAAAATCTTAAAACGTGCTGCAGATAAGTAGATTCTTCATAAATGCGACTTTAGTATTTCACGCGAATGTCAATTATTCCGGGTAATTATGACGTCAGCATCTGATTTGCATGGCTTAGGAAGCGGTAAATTCGCGCGAAATTGCTAAGTTTGAACTGCTATAACTTTGGCGTTAATTGCCTGATTTCTATGAAATTTAGCGCACATACACGAAATATTGTCCTCTATACTGGTACAGAATCCGGAGGTCCTAGGATGAATTTAAGGGGGGTTTTTCAGTAAATTTCTAAAAAGTAGTATTATACTATTAGTAAGTTTATTTGAGCAGATATCGGAATGGGACATATTTTGAGGCCTAGGCGCACCACCCTGATTTTTTCGGATTTTTGGGTTGGGTAGTTTCCGAAAATGAGTCCTGTCTCACTTCAAATGCGTACATTTTGACTCCTTACTCACGCACTTTTCAATTTATGCCAAAACTAATGTCAGTTTCGGAAAGTACAAATCGAGACCTTTCATTTGATATCCTACACAACTATATCCGGTGAAAAAAATTTTTGAATCCCCCCTTTGCATGTATGGGGAGCCCCCCTTTGTACTCCACCTAAATTTATGCCACTCGCTGTATGCGTGGGATTTCATAGTTTCCCTCTGTCCACCGAAGTTCGTTCGGATCGGTTTAGCCGTTTTGGAGAATAATGCGTGTGACAGACAGACAGATAGACATTGAATCGATTTTAATAAGGTTTTGTTTTACACAAAACCTTAATAAAAACAGTGGATGCATTGAGAGCGTAAATGAAAAGAAGAACATTAAACCAAAGGTGCGAATTCGTAGAGAGACGATTGTAATCTTCAGCAAGGGAAACCTAACACATGTGGAGATACTAAAAAAAATTCAAAATTGACCCCCTGTTAGACCATCTTGTTCTTCACGCAAGAAGACAAAATCCAAAGATGACAGCCAGTGACTTTAATGCGTGGACCATCGAATGGGGCAGCAAAGAGACTATCGCAAAGGGGCGGTGCTTATTAGAAGCATTCACTCAATTAGATGTAGTTCTGGACAACGAAGGTGATGTAAACGCTTATAGGAGAGGGGGTCCGATTTCATTGTAGATCTGGCTTTAGTCACCCTGCGTGGGCATGTAATATTTGCTGGCAAGTTAGCGAGAACTTCACGTGGAGCGGTGGCCAGGATGATCTGCAAAAGCAGTGGATGAACAAACATTCATGGCCGTGTGTGTGTGTAGATCAGGCTAGCAAAGCTGGCACCTCAACGGATAGAGCTATCCATACTCCACAATGCATTGCTAAAGCATGTGACGCATCGATACCTAGGAGATGCTCAGTCCTCACTTGGAGGCCCATTTGCCGGTGGAATAGTGAACTGACCAGCCTTCGATCAATTTGTCGTCAATGAAAACGTGGCGAGAGTATATTTGTGAAAACGCATTCACCACGAGTGTAGCTCTGGTATGAACGATGCCAAACGTAGGAATGGCGTGGCATACTTGCAGGCTGCTCGTAACCAGGTTGGTAAATTCTCATATATAACGCCATCTCTCCTTTATCACAGGTGAAAGAAGTCGAAAGGGGAGATCTATGGGCAGATGTCAACAGTAATGGAACCAGTCAGAAAAGGGCTGTTGCACTTACAAGTTGGCCCCTTCAATCGGGTAGTGAATGGAGGATACAGCTACTGTGTACGTTTAACTCGGATACCTCACCTGATTGTCCAAAGTCAGTCGAAGTTCGGGAAGATCCGGTACACGTATTTTTCCAATGCCCGTGGAAGGAAGGAGGAACTTAGAAGTTCTATCACCGTTTTTTTTTTAAATTATTATGTCTATGTAAGCAAATGTGGTAAAGCACAATCTTTATTACAGTAAAAGAATTATCGAACTTCTTTATTCCAAAATAAGAAAGAAACATTTTTTATGTAAGATCAATTACCACACATTTATTCTTGCAACTGTAAAGCTTTAGGAGTTTAATTATATTTCACACAAAAGAGGGTGCCAAGTCAGCTTCCTCTAAAGCTGCTACTAAAAACTAACAAAGAAACTGTCCCCGGTCTTAGGAAATCATAAAAGGGGAGGATGACTTGCCAATATGATAAATATCAGAGATATTGAATGAATTTCGGATCTCGATTCTATTTGCTTTGGAAAACCACAGCTTCAGGTTATTATTATCGCTTTTTCTTTCAGAGCTTAGCTTTATATTATAACTTACTTTCGATAAATTCAGCATTTCCTTCACACAAACGGCCGTCCATTTTGAAACCGCAAGGAACTGCGCACCATGTTTCGCTCCATACATAACCCAATCGAGACACTCTTAACGTAACAAATTCGATTACATTCAAGTGTAATTGGTTTATTAAGTTCCATCCTGGGTACCTAATTCACATACATACATACGTGAAAACATACCCGTACAGGATATTTCGCATCCGTACTTCTCTATGCATACGCCACCGCATTTTCCAAATATCAATTTCCATTTACTTGTGGCAAAAGGATACACCATGAGCCTTATTTGCGGATATCAAGTCTATGTTGTAGCGGCAATGGGGTATCTTCAGTCAATGTTCAGGAATAGTGGAATAATGCAAATTACGTTATGTTAAGAACCTAACTTTTGAAAGTAATCATAAAAGATATTCAACACTTTTCACCCGTCATCATTTACTTCTTCAAATATCATGAAAAGATTGTTTATTTGAAAATGTCTCGCAGTCTACAGTAGTCGTCGTAATACGGATTTCCTTTTGGAATAATGCGCGTATGGCAAAAATTGCAACTTATTCTGCAGTTCATTCAGAATCTATTGTTAACATAATATACATATGGAGATTATCCACACGTTTTTCGATCAGTTAAAAATCCTGATAATTGCCAGTCTTAAATGTGAAAGCATTCAACAATTTCCCGACTTCCCCAGGGCCCACTACCCTTCAAGTTTCCGCGTGGAAAACGTGGGTATTGTGGTAGGGTAACGTTTCCGTGTATGTATATTATTCATGAAATTCATAGATCCACTTCTATTTATTTATCTCTCATTAGTGCGAAATTTATCTCATCAGAGGGAGGCGACAGTGGAGGCGGTGTACCGCAGCGTTATCCTTTCAATATTATCCTTACGTCGGGGTTCGCCAGACTGTTTCTGACAACTTCAGTCGACACTGAGCCAATTCAATTTCTCATTTTCCGTTTTCGTTTTCGCAAGGAACAAATGTTTTATTGTTTGTTCTGTGCTGCTGGTTAAATTTCCGTGGGGGAGCTCTTCATCTAATTTCAAGATTTCCGTATGCATAATGGCAATTTGAGCAATTTGGTTAATTTGTATGCCTTCTCAGTTGTACAAAAGATAATCAGAAGTGAAATCAGCTCTTTACATGTCCTTTGTGATATTTAAGATACGTGGGTAGAGAGAAAGCACATGTACTACTGTCATGGAGAGAAGATAAAAATTTCGCCGTATGTGGTATGGTATCATTTTCAGTTTTGGTTTCGTTCACTTAAATTAATTTACAAGCTATTCTGAAGTATTTGTCCGAAATAGAAACAACAGAGAGATATTCTTGTCCGCATTTGTTGAAAGGAATAGAAAGAGACTTACATAAATGTAAGTGTAGAATATGTCGAATAATTCTCGACTGAAGTAAACTTTACAACTGAATATGGGAGATTTGTCTGCGTAAACTATTCAAATTATAGAAGTAGGGATTGACGGTTCCGTCCAGCGCAACTCATCAGACGCTGCCTTACCTCTGCCCTGGGAGCAGCATGACCGAAAGTGGCAACAGGTAGGAAACGCCCTTTATATATTCGCGAAAACACGACAAGAGTGGGAATTATCATCATCATCATCAACGGCGCAACAACCGGTATCCGGTCTAGGCCTGCCTTAATAAGGAACTACAGACATCCCGGTTTTGCGCTGAGGTCAACCAATTCGATATCCCTAAAAGCTGGGTGGCGTCCTGACTTATGCCATCGCTCCATCTCAGCCCGGGTCTGCCTCGTCTTCTTTTTTTAACGTAGATATTGCCCTTATAGACTTTCCGGGCTCGATAGAATCGTCCATACGGATTCAGTGACCCGCCCACCGTAACCTATTGAGCCGGATTTTATCCACAACCTGACGGTCATGGTATCGCTCACTGATTTCGTCGTTATGTAGGCTACGGAATCGTCCATCCTCATGTAGGGGGCTCAAATTTCTTCGGATGATTCTTCTCTCGAACGCTGCCAAGAGTTCGTAATTCTTCTTGCTAAGAACCTCCGAGAAATACATGAGGACTAGCAAGATCATAGTCTTGTACAGTAAGAGCTTTGACCCTATGGTGGGACGTTTCAGGCGGAACAGTTTTCGCAAGCTGAAATAGGCTCTGTTGGCTGCCAACAACCTTGCGAGGATTTCATCATCGTGGCTGTTATCGCTTGTGATTTTCGACTCTAGATAGGAAGAATTATCAACGGTCTCAAAGTTGTAGTTTCCTATCTTTATTTTTGACCAGTGCGGTTGTTGGTTGGTTGGTTTTCGATGATGATGTTAACACCATATATTTTGCCTTTATTAATGTGCAGCTCAAGATCACGCGTCGCCTGGTCGATCTGGATGAAGGCAGTTTGTACGTCTCGGGTCATTCTTCCCATGATTTCGATATCGTCAGCATAGGCCAGTAGTTGAGTGGATTTAAAGAGGATCGTATCTCTTGCATTTACCTCAGCATCACGAATCACTTTCTCGAGGGGCGGGTTAAAGAGGACGCATGATAGGACATCCCATTGTCGTAGACCGTTGTTGATGTCGAATGGTCTTGAAAGTGATCCTGCTGCTTTTATCTGGCCTCGCATATTGGTCAGGGTCAGCCTAGTCAGTCTTATCAATTTCGTCGGAATACCGAATTCTCTCATAGCCGTCTACAGTTTTACCCTGGCCTTGTTATCATAGGCGGCTTTAAAGCAACTGGTGTCCATATTCCAACAGTTTTCCCATCTTGCCGCAGGGAGAAAATCTGATCTGCTGCTGATTTGTCTGGAGTGAAGCCTCTTTGGTATGGGCCAATGATGTTGTGGGCGTTTGGGGCTATCTGGCCTAGGAAGATAGCGAAGAATCTCTTATAGACGGTACTCGGGAACGTGATACCTCTATAATTGTTGCACTGTGTGATATCTCCCTTTTTATGTATAAGACAGATAATGCGTTGCCGGCAGTTGTCTGGCATTAATTCGCTGTCCCATACCTTGAGCACAAGTTGATGAACCACTTTATTTAACTAATTCGGTTATAATTTCATTGGCCCGTGGCGACTTATGATTTTTAAGTGGGAATTATTATATTACATATATAAAGTTAAACTGAAACTCACAGGGGTGTCCTCTTCCTCAGTGAGTTTGGTCCTCGAAAGATCGGTATATCAAAACTAAAAAAATCGTTTTTATCAATCTAGGAAAATTTAGCCTTTTGTTTGGTTTTGTAACTATATAGTGGGGCAAAAATAATCACTCTATTGGAAAATGCGGTTTACTCTGCAAGAACGTGGAATAATTGTTTCCATTTATGCAATTTTTTGTTCCAATTCGTTGCCTGTGTTGGCGCAGCGTAAATTTCATCGTAGATTTCCTGGCCGTCCGACACAAATTGAACAAAGACTGCTGCGTTTCGCCACTCGCTTTGAAGTTATTGGGACAACATGAGATGTTCCCAAGGCTGGTCGGCCCTGGAGTTGCAGTTCTGCTGAGAATATCGTTGCGGTTGCCCAAGATGTCGAATAGGAACATCGACGGGACGACGTATCACCCAATTGGACATTAGCCGGCGGTCGCTACGTGGAATTTTGGTGGAAGATTTGAAGATGTCCCCTTGCAAAGTGCAGACAGTACATGAACTGTTAGCTGTTGACCGCCAAACGGGTCTAACTTACGCTCAAGCCATCCTGAATCTCAACGAAGTGGAGGACGATTTTTCATCGAAAATTATCATGAGCGAATAGAATAAACAAAATAAATAAAATAAACAAAATTTTCATTTCTGGGGCATCGAAAATCCGTATATCACCCAAGAAGAGCTATTACACCTGCTCAAAGTTATTGAATGATGTGCTGTTTACGCTGCACGAGTCATCGGGCCATTTTTCTTTCAAAACGCCGCGGACCAAACGACAATTGGACCGCGCGCTGCAGAGCCCATGATTACCGAATGTTTAAGATTTTGTGTAAACTCCATTTACTGCTTGTCTGTCCGTCTGTCTCCGTCTTTTTTTTGAGGAGGTGGAAATCTTCAAAAGACACTGGTCTGGACACACCAGCGTGTGGGATTTTTACCCTCTAGGTCCTCTGGGACTCCATCACAATTTGGACAGTCGGGTGAGGTCTCCAATTTAAACCTGTGAAGGTATTGGAGATCCTCCTCCATGTCCCGTGAGAAACTGGGTGAGATTATAATTAGTCTCACCGTGTCGTCTCTCCAACCAATCCTTGATGGCAGGAATGAGCCTGTGAGTCCACCGACCCTTTTCCGAGCGTTCCCACTGCTCTTGTCATCTATTTATGGATCTCTCCCTCTCAGCGTTCTTCGTCTACAATAAGGGAGAGATTGGCTTCGCATGCTATATATTCGCCATCTCATCTGCCAAGATGTCAATCGGCATCATTCCAGAGATGACGCGCTATGTCGTCAGCGTAACCCACCACTGTGGCTGCCTCCGGAAGGGGAAGATTAAGCACTTCGTTGTATATGATGTTCCACAGTAGTGGGCCCAATACGGAGCCCTGTGGGACACCCGCGGAAACAACGTACTCCTGGAGTCCGTCATCGGTGTCATACCAGAGCCTCCTTTCAGTTAAGTAACTATCGACGATAGCAGCGAGATAGGCGGGAATACCAACCTTCGCTAGGGATTTGCATATTAGATTCCAATTAGCCGAATTGAATGCATTTTTCACGTCCAGGGTTACTACTACGCAATATTTCCTGGTTCTACCCTTTCCGTGGATTGCATCTTCGGCCAAGCCAGTAATCAATTTGATGGCATCAATGGTTGATCTGCTTTTCGGAACCCATACTGCCAATCTGAAAGGCCGTCGTGGCTCTCGACAACCGGGAGTAATCTATTATAGATTAGACAACTTGGCCGATATCACATTTCCCCAGCAGAACCAAAGTTTTCATTAAAAAAAAAAACATGGGGACATTAGAATTAAAATTATATTTTCATTCAAAAGAAATTTTGACCTCCTCAAACAGTATCTTATTTTTTTAAAATAACCCTGTGGGGCTACTTTCTGTTAGCTCGAGATACCATCTATCCATTTATGCAGTTATAGTGATTTGAGAGTCATCAGTGTAGGCCTAGTGTATGATGAAAGTAGACCCTCAAAAATAACTGAGTGAAATTCACCAAGTGTAATTTATGTGTACCTTTGAAAATTTTAAATAGATATACATAAAAAATACTACGATCGAAAAATTTAAGTTTGAGTGATATAAGCAACGGGGTTGTGTTTAGTAGACCTACACTACACTCTAAAAAATATTAATTGTACCCTTATTATATGAAGCACTTGAATACCTCATATTATAAAAGTAAAATTACGCTCTGGTGTATTTTGATAATTTAATAAATAATAAAATAAATAATAAACGTGGCGTATTTCTTACGCCCAAATTGGTGTAAAATTAAAGGTATTTTTGTAATATACGTATAAGAAAGAGCACAAAATGCGAGTATTTATCGGACACTTTATCTTCGAATGTAAGTTTTTTAGAGGGATATGAAGGGCTGCGATTGGAAATGCAAGAGATAGAGTTTAACACACTACGTCGATAGCTTCAATCACATCGGACATTATTGCGAAGACGTTTATATTCTTCACCTTTTGTGCTTCGAGATAGCGATTGAATTACTGCACCCGGACATTAGACGATTTCGTCCGACCACGTCAACTCACAAAGATCGAATGACTTAACGCAAAGGATAAACTATGATTATATTGTATTCTGGTATAATCTCATATAAAAAATTTTGTGAGAACACGGTAATATTGAATTCACTGAAACTGTAGTTACTTTGCACAACTTGCTAATCAAAATTGCGACGGATTCGGTTTATTTGCAAATTACACTAAATGTTCTGTAATATTACTCAAAAAATAATAAATACCCAATAAACTGGTGCGATGGTTGAGGGGGTGGAGCGTCAGCTTTTCGCTGCTCTTGGTTCGAATCCCAGTGGTTATGGACAGCTGTGTTCGTCTCGTGTTTGTCTCGCTGCTGTGGCCTTATCACTTGCACAGCGTTAAGTATGATGATAGTGAAACTGAAAAATAATTTGAGTGTGGCATGCCTACACTTCACCAAGGAGTGAACAGGAAACACTAATAAGTTTTTGCAAACAAAACCTTAATAAAATCGGTTCAATGTCTGTCTGTCTGTCACATGCACTTTTCTCAGAAACGGCTATACCGACTGACGGGAAATTTGGTGAGAAGGTGGGAACTGTGAACGCCCACACATGCAGCCAGTGATATCCTTCTACGTTGAGATTTAGGGAGGGTCCCCATACATGTAAAAGGGAGGTGTAAAAATTTTCTTCACCGAATATAGTCATGTTGGGTATCAAAGGAAATGAGGATTAGTACTTTTCCAAGCAGGTCTTAGTTTTGAAATTTGTTAGAAAGGAAAGTGGAAAGTGATGATTTCTTTAACGGACCCATTCTCAGAAACTATAGTATATCAACTTAGTTTTGGGAACATTGAGTAAAACCCCCCTTAAGTTTATCCCAGAGTTACCAAATTTGGTAATAGTATAAAATAAAATATGAAGCATATTATCCCCACGTTTGATCGAAATCATACTATTAGTAACAAAGTTAGAGTAGCTCAAAGCTGTCTTTACAATGTAAATTTACAACCCGAAGTACTAAATCTGACATGCTAATTACATATACGTAACGGGCTACGTACAAATGGGATAGTTCTACACTCAAATATACTCACAGAAGAAGCAAACAAAACCTTTCATACCTGAAGCGTCCAACTTCCGGTTTCCTGACTTGTTTTTAAATGTGTATGCACACTCTCTTTAACCGGCCTGGAAGACTGGGATGGGATGAATTCCTAAAGGTGGTTCCACGGGGTAGAGGACTACCACCTCCTCAAAAAAAAAAGACAGACAGACAGACAGACATTGAACCGATTTTAATAAGGTTTTGTTTTGCAAACAAAACCTTAAAAATTAAAAAGCTTATGAGCTCAGAAATCTGCCCATAGGCCATTTTTGGCCGAAAACATGCGCAAAGGCGTTGGGAATTGGCGGCACCTGACTTAAGGGGGTCTTCCTATGTGACGGTTTTTTGGATTTTGGATTTTTTCTTTTATATATATTTTGAAGTAGAGTGTTGGGAGAATACTGCTGAAGTTTCAGACCAAAATTCAAAACATTTAGCAAGTTGCTGTAAAGAGAAAAGTACGCATCATGTTAAGGGGGTCATCCCGTGTGAAGGTTTTTTTTTGTCTTTTTTTGAAGGACTGGATAAAGATAGAAACGTGATATTTTCACCATATGTTTATTGATACTTATAGTATATGTGATATACTAGCTTGATATCGTAGCTAGTTTTCGGAATACGGTTCAATTTATGCACCCATCTCCAAAAAAAGGTGTTTTTCTGCTGCCACGCTGGAGGGCACTGTGTTCATCTGAGGAAAAAAATCTAAACGGCATTTTAATGTGGACAATATTCTACGGTCCGCAAACTAGGATAATTAGAAAATATTAAAAGGTAAATTTTTGGTGGGCTTTTAAACTTAATTTTTTGGATTTTGGTGTTTTTTTACGGCTTTGTTTATGAATAAAACGACCCATCCAATTGCAATTATCCTAGTTTGCGGACCGTAGAAATATGTATTAAAGAAGTCGTGAAAATTTCAAAGCATTTGGTAGTATAGATTTTGAGCTATGGTGGCAGCCGATTTTCAAGATGCAGTTTCGAGAAAAGCGCATTTGAAAATTTAAATGTGATTATCAACAGTAAAATTCTAACTCACCATTAATCTGCTATACCTGGTCCATAGAGAGCACCCTCCATTTCTTCGAAAAAGTCTTGTAAGGCCGATTGTTGCTCTCTGATTTCAATTCTGGCTATTTTAGCGAGTTCAGTCGATCGTCGTTCGGACCGCCAAATTAGCGTTTCATTACGGCGGTCGGTATAAACCTGACATATGTGACTAACTTGACATCCCATTGTCACTATGATTTTGAGAATGCCATTGAATCCTTCATTGAAAATAATTACAGCCAGAAAAGTGGCTATTTCTACGATCTTGGCCCCAGAATGAAGGTATTTAGGAGCGAAAGTCCAGATCAATGCATTTAACGACTCCTTGTTATTCCGGGTCTCTGCTCCTAAACATCTGTTCAAGAGATCATCTCGTGACAAATCTTCGTAGATTGGTTTGATGACTGTTTGAACTTCTTCAGTCAAAGGTGCCTTCTCGTGGTGGAAACTATCCAGTTCTCCTTTAGCTTCTGTTTTGCGCCATTTGCACCAACTGTCCTCGCCTGCTGGAGAATTTTGATGCTGAGGATTTTCCTCTGTAGAACATTTATGAAAGAAAGTTGCCCAAATTTCTTGCTTCATTTCTTCTATCGAATTTGCGTGCCGACGAATAGCTAGCCCAAAAATGTAGTGAGGTCGTTAATAACCTTATCAGTAAGTTTTCCAGCCCCTTTCCCACCAATGTCTTTGTGATTCTTCTTTGCATTTCTAAGCCGCGTTCCCATTCTTTTCTCAACATGTCCTACGCATTCCTTTTCTACTACTATGTATGATATATTTTATTATTTGCAGAAATTTGCAGAAATACCGGAGAAAACTCCAGCAAAATCCAATATACAATATGCAAAACTTGTCGCAATTGGAACATCCATGTTCATGCTTGCTAAAAGTTTCTTTGCTGATGTTGATGCGAAGTCCTTTTTCTTCTCTAATAAGTATCGATTCTCATGAAATACTCGTTTTTTAGTGCGGGCATGACGTTGAACGTTAAAGCGATCTCCCTTCGTACGACCCATTTAAAAAAATCACTGAACACACAAACAGCACAATACTTACAACAAAATATAACTGAGTATAGCTTGAAAGCCTTTCAGTGCTCATTCTAGACTGGATTATCCTTTTTATTTCAAACAGCAAATAAGTTTAGACAATTGATTGGTTTTCCATCTTTTTATATTTATACCTGTGTTCGAATTTATAAGGCTCAGGTAAAAAAACTAACAGGTAAAAAAAGATTCGATGCTCTTTCTCATCGACTACTGTAACCGCGGCTGCAAACTCCTTCCGGTTTAACCCTGTAATTTCTGAACGACTCTGAATATCGGAAAATCCCTTTGCCCACATATTCTCCACTATATATAGATACAATTTATACAAAAAAAATCGATTTCTCCAACCCGACACACGGGATGACCCCCTTAAGTGCGTACCAAACGAAAACTTTAAACGCGTTTTACTCGAAACCACATTTTTTCAATTGGTGGGAAGCACAAGCACAAAATTCTGTTGAACGAATTGGGTTAAGACTACTCACTTTAGGGTGATATTGATATTTAGTATTTCCTAACTTTATTTGTGTACAGTACCGTGACACTATTGTCTATATTATTGCAAATTTTTATAACTTTAGAATAAACTGAAGGAGGGTTTTAGTCAATTTTCCAAAAACATTATCATAGTCCAGCTGAGATTTCCGCTGAGGTTCGGGACGAATTCCATAGAGCGTGTATAGAATTCTTGGAAATGGATCCTTTGCATAGACCAGGTATTCCCAGGCTCTATGCACCTCGATTGCAATTCCGGGAACTCTATCTCAAATCAATGATGAGATTGCATCTCGAGTGTGTACTGATATGTCGCTGCTGCAACTACAATCATTTGTGTATTGTGGTGCAGTTACGGCTGTCAGCGGTGGTTTAACGATTCTCCTGAGGACTCGATATTCGAGTACTTTCCAGAACTAGCCTAACATTCTATATCATTTGGAAGGTGTAAGTAAAGTAGATGGTAACTATGTAGTTTTGGTCTTAAAACCTATCCAAACGAAAAATCTGAAAATAAAAACAAACAAGTGGTAATGGGCAACATTTGTTATTAGGACCGCGATGATTACATTATATTACGAACATACATGCATACATACATATGTATATCGCGTAGTTTGAAAATACATGAAGGAAAACAAAAACCGGAGAAGCCCAGCTTTATTTTTTAGAATTGGCAGTACTAGGCGAAATGTTTTGTTGACAAATATGATCCACTTGTCGATTTCGTCAATTTCGTTGTTGTCCTTCGTAAGATTTGTACCACGACTTGCACGAAGTTATACAATTATAAAATTTTCTAAGAAGAGTTCGAGCCTTCTTTCAATTATTTTTGACAACACTTTGTACTCGTACACAAAACGATATGGGTCCATAGTCCGCATAGCGGAGTTTGCCGCTTATTTTATAAATATTTGGCAAACTTCCGGCATAGTTTCGTCAAACCAGATAATGTTTATTAACTCATGAAGCTTGCTGACTATCACTATACTTCCTGCTTTTCGTAACTCCACAGGTTCCATCTAGATGTTGTGTATAGCCTCTGCTCAAACGCTGTGGGGAAATTGTGTAGTAGCATTGGATAGCCCAGGTATTAGTTTCCTCGATTTTTTACTTGTTTCCTGTTCCATGTCTTCAATTAAATTCGCCCCTGGGACCCTGCAAAACATGGTTCAGGGCTGGAATCTTGTTCTCAATTTTTTCGTCAAACTGTAGGCAGATCTGAATCGTAATCTTTTTTCATCGATTGCGTGTTGGCACCCATGATTGCTCCATTTCTTTCGCGTCGAGATTTTTGTGTGATGGTTTTTTCAGTAGCCATCTCGGTTGTGTCATTTAACTATAATAATTCCACTTTACGTCAATGTTATCGACTTTCTGGTGTCAGTTTTTTTTCGATCTTTTGCAATGAGGTCGCCGAGTATTAGCCCTCCAACGAGGAGGGCAATGACTCAAATACTGACTCAAGGGGAATATAGAATTCCTCTTTTACCGAGTCGTACATGCCTTCCTTTGGAACATATGCATTCTTTAGCCAAACATTAAACAATTTACTTTTCACGCAAATCACACCAAGGTATGAATAGGGGACACAGCTTCCTAGTTTAAAACTCCTGGAAGTGAGAGCAGGATTTGGTAGAAGGGCTAAATATGAATTCAGATGAACCCCGTTGCGTACTATATCCTTCGTCGTGATGTAAGCGATAAGCTGGTTGAGGAATGAAGCGATCTTGATTGAATAGGATATGGAAGCAGGTGAGAAAAGGGCTGCGGAGAGGACATGAGCCTCGTGGGATTCCACCTAGGTTGGTGTAAAGAGAGGACAGCTGCGAAACTTTTCCTATTTCCGGATAGAAGTGAATGGTGTTGTTTATTAAAAGCAGTTTCCTGATTAGTAGAAACAGAAGCATAAATTTTCGAATAGATGGAGACGATCAGCATAGCAGAATTCTAGTACCCTATTTTATACGGTTGAGACATGGTTACTGTGTCGTGGACTTGTAAATATTCCATATAATATCCATTCTTCCAGCCTTGCAAAGTGGCCATAAAGGAGTAAATTTTAGGACATGGATGAGAAGTTGAATTTCTCACATGGATCGTTGGAATCATCCTCTTGATAACGTAAACCTTATACGCAAATCAGTTTTATATTTTCCGCTCAAACTAGTATGAACTCATCCATTACAGAGCATAAAAACTCGGCCACAATTTTCCATTCCACCCCCTTAATCAAACTCATCCTCTCTACATTAACAGCAATATATTGTATATACATGGAATGAACTACTGCTTCGTTAGTATGTAATTACATTATACTTAGCTGATTGTTAAGTACACACTACACCGCAGTGAAATTCAGTCCCCCGAATCAGAACAATCATTTCACTGCCTAACTAATGAGTACATGTAGTCCTTATAATCCGTTCAACAAATAAAATTGAAATAACCCAAAAATAAACAATTTCGATGTCGACGTCGCAACTGCTTGACAATAAAGAGACCAATCAAAAAGCCATTCGATTCACTTACATCTCCACTAAAAAGTACTAAGTGCCGGAGGGCTGTGAGGTGAACTTTCAAGCACTCTTCAAGGGTTGGGAGAGTTTTCATAAAATTTCCCCATGAGAAGGAAGACTTCTCTGTAAGAATAGTTTGTGTAATAAAAGCGTTAAGGCTATTTATGGAAGGCCTGGTAGTTATGTTTTTGACATTTGACCACAGTTGTGTCACCTCAATTCTCCAAAGTAGTTGTCATGCAAATGTGTAAGTAGGCAAGAATGCCTGAAGAATACGCTATAATTCTAATATTGTTACAATGTGGTCTTAAAAATAAAGACTGAAACTGCTTGGATATGAAAATTCTGGACGGTTTGCATTGGATTTGAAGTGACAGTTTCAAAATATTAAACTGGTTTTTGGAATAGTTTCTACAATAAAAAAGTTTTTGACACATACGCTCTTGTCTAAATAAAATTTTAAACACATCCTGGTTTCTGGATACAAATTGTATATTGCGATTCACAGTAGCCTAATTCAAACGTATGGAACGAATCGGGTACAATTACTTGCGGCTGAGAAAAGGGATACAAAACGAACCCCTGCAATGAAGACGGGGACAGGAACAAGACTGGCAAAGCATTATTCGGCTGGGAATACTATTCAGAAAATTGAATTAAACTCTCCTTTAAAATGTGTAGACACCCTTGTCATGTGCTCAGAGGAGTGGCAACAGGAAAGATATGAACAGTTTCTAACTTTTCAGACAAAAGCAATCATAAGGACTGAAGAAGTGGGATGTGGTTGATTATGGAGTAGTTGAAAAGCGCTCTTACACATTTTTAAATTTTTAACTTTTTGTGTGAAGTGGTATCGAGTGTTCTTTCTAGGAATGCTTCTGGAAACAGTGGTCACGCATGTACGAATTGTTGTTTCCCAGCACAAAGAGCATTTTTTTTTAAATGAACAAGAATCTACATCATCCAATATTACATGAATAGGTAGATTCAAAAAAGTTTTGGTGCATCGAAAAAAGTTCAAGTTTTCATTTGACTTCCAAACTCCTTCCTTTCGACATATGTCAACCAACTTCTATAAACATCCAAATAATTTTTCGTTAGTCTTGTCATCTTTCTCTCCAAACATCGGTCACTAGTCATCAATTAACCCTTTCCGGTCCTTAGTTTTTTTTGTTCAATAGAAGTCCTGGCCACGTATGAGTAATTTTAATTCACTCTAATGCATCCTTAATGCGAGACATTAGAGTAATCACTTTTTGACCAGCCATAAAAAAGGAGAATCGGTAATACAGAAATCAGAAAAAAATATACTAATTGTTCAACCATTGATTAGAACTGGTGTGGAAATGTTTACATATCGATGGAAAGGTGGCTTATTGTCATCAATTACGAGTGTTATTACAGGCAGACACTTAAAATGATATTAGTTTTTTTCGTTACGCATGTGCGTCGTATGTTGTCCTTTTGCTTAATAATTCATCCGTGGTGTTTGTGTCAAGTATGGCATGTATTTAGACTTCCCCATTCATTACTAATTTACTTGGAAGCACTCGAAAAGTTAATTGACTTGATAAGTCGAGGGTGGGCAACACTATGCGATTGTGAGTTTGTAGAAAACAAGACCCTACTAACATCGGCCCATTGTTTTTGTTCAGCCATGAAGGTTGGATTTCCAAAAGACATAAGCTGAAACCGCTGACGTGGTTGATGGCAAACCGGCTATAACTAACGCCGCGTCATTGGGGATCCCTTGGAAGCCAACTCGTATTTTGATATGTATTTCAGTCTCTTCCGGATTGTTATTAGAACAGTTTTTATTTTGTGATCCACGAGTACTAACCCAGCAATTTCAAGCCAATTTTGAATCTTCCGGAGCGCTTCATTTGCTGCTATCTTGCTCTCGTGGATATGCTTTGCCACCACAACCACGGCAGTGTGATTGCTGAAACCAATCACTTTAACTCCTTTAGGTAGCGACAGGTGCACAATTCCATCGTCTGTGATATTCTGCAAGATCTCTGAAACCATGGCAGTAATTTGTGCCTTCTTCAGTGTCGTATTTTAGTTTCCTGTCCACTATTCAGTATTATCAGACAGGTTACTTGCGATGTCTTCTTCTACTTTATTTTTGGAAGTCCTGTCTCCCTTTCGACAATTGAACGATTCTTCGGGCATTTTGCCCTAAGTTCCTTTATTACTCCTGGTTATTGCTGCATCGCAGGTTTTCACAGCACTCACTCAGACTTGTATGGAAAACTTTTTTGTTGATCCTTGATTCATACAGGAGGACTTCGTCATCAGGATAAATGCGTCATCGTAAGCGCCATCGTTCGTGGTTACCTGTAATGTGCTTCAGCTTCCCTAAGACTTCTTGAGATGCCCGCACTCCTCCTCTACTGTTCTGCGCCAAGTGCCCTTGGGCGACCCACTCGGCGACCATGACCCCGTGATAGGGCAAGTAGATGTCATCAGCGTAATCGAGGTGTTTGAGGGAAGATGTCACAGTCAATTGAATTCCTCCACGGCCACTCATAAGGCAGCATGAAGAGCGTAATCGATAATAAGAAGGAATAATACTCCGCTTTGCACTTTAAAGTCTTCCGAAATTTTACCTCGGTGAAATGATCCGTAGAGTGTGGAACAGCACATCTGCAGTAACTGCAGCTGCAGCGATGAATAACTCTGTAGCTTTACTCCGTTTGAATGCATTGATGACCGAAATTACATCTCTTTTGCTTAGAGGAACAGTCCGTATCCGCATGTTATGGTGACTAGCCATTTCATCCATAAGAGGAGGAACTTCACCGGATGTGATACGTTTAAAAACCCAAGAGGAAAGAACTCTTGGGTTTCTCGTCATAGTGACTGAAAAGTCGACCGTTGAAGTCCTTCACAAGACCACCGAAAGGTTTGTGACCACATGCAAGCTCTTTCGTGATGCGGTATACACTTTTGAAATCATTGCCTTCTGCGGTATCTTTCGCTTTCCTGACCAACGCTCTAGCAAATTATCTCTTATCACGTTGTACGCTACGCTGAACAACTCGGGATTTTGTTCACTATGAGAGTTCGAGCACCCGCCATCACTCGCGGCGGCCAATAGAACCTTCAACCCCTTCCGTTCATCGATCCGCTTTCACGATTCCGCGGCGTCTTATTGTAACCTTTCGAGGTAGGAGCATTTTTGATGGCAGCCCAATGCTCGTCGATATTCTGAGGCGGGTCACTCAGTGTATCTGCCATCCCATCAGTGGGATCACTCTCCACTGTGAGAAGTAGTGGACGCAACGGGTAAGCGAACGTCACCACCTACCTCCTTTTCGAGGTCGATGTCAAGGCCTCTCTTTTTACGCATATGATGGCAAAATGGTGGATTTGATTGCTGGTATGGTGGCGGTCACTTGAAACACAACTGCCCTTATGGATGGCTCTGTGTTCGAACAATGTGGCACTAATGACGAGGCGGTGGGAGTTGCAGGAATCCACGAACCCTCCATCATTATCGTTACGGTCGCTAAGACCGTTTTTTCTCATCACTTGTCCGAGCAAGGGATTGTCAGAGTCCATCTTGGCATCCAAATCACCCATCACTACCACAATGCCGCCTTCAGGAAGCCTCCCCTGAGCTTCATGTAATTGGTCGAAGAAAGCATCCTTCTCAACTATATCGGAAGTCTCCGTTGGTGCTTACCATGGTACAATTGTGATGTGTCTTAATGTGAACCGGAAACTTGGAGTTAAAAGTCGGTCGACAACCGTATCAAACGTGCATTATTTGTCGTCAATCCGTTTCTGGCTTCTGACCTTTGCTTGCCAACCTGAGTTTTCTGGTCTCGACTTCAGTATCAATTCCAGCTTGCGCTTTGGATTAGAGTCTTTATTCGAAGTATACTTCCGCTTATTCTTTGCTTGCTTGATCTTCTCAATGCGCCATTAAATCGCCATTAGTTTGTATAGAGCTCATATACTTTTAATTGCATCCGATCGATATTTAGTGGAGTTTGAGGTTCATATTCGTTCACACAATGTTGTGAGCTTGCATTCGATGATCACGGAATTTTTAAGACTGTTCATATCCTTCGTAATTGGGATCTCTCTGAAAGCCTTCTCAGTAGCCACTAAGTGATCCCTATGGTTATCTATGCTATCAATGAGGCTATGCAAGGGTTGATGTAATTTCTTATGAAGTCTAGCGTTCAGAGCCAGATCAGGGCGGATGAGGTGTTGCCCAATTGAATCTACTCTACCAACCAAATAGTGACGAAACGTTGAGCGTCCTTTGGGGTCTGCCATGAAGATGGAGAGCGGAGGCGTTCACAGCAGTAATCTCTAAGCCGTTTCGGTAAGATTTCACAAGAGATTCAACTTCAGCCCAAAGTCAACAATTAAAACAAATTTCAAATTGTGTTGCAGTTCTATGCATTATGTTGCCCCCTTAGATTTAATTTCAGTTTGCTTCTTTCCCATAGCTTTTAATATTTACAGCCGAGCATGGCATAAAACCATGTTTTCCGACGAAAGGAACTCAGTAACGTATTTCTTGGTCCACAATACTCTATTTTCCATCTGCAAATAAGTCTGAATCATCGCTTTTAGGCTGTGATGGTCACTGTAGAAAATCATTCTACATAAAATGTCTCAGGATTCCTCGAAATTTTCAGGGTATTTCTGTGAAGCACGCATCAAATATTTCTTATCGGTACAGTAGGGGCTAAAGGATGTGATACACCTTCTCCTTCAGAATTTGGGCATTTTAGTTTGCATTCGGCAGTACTTTGAAGCGCCTCCGGACAAACTGTTGATCTCAATATCTGAAGCATCAGCTTCTATAACAGTTGAAGATATAACTAACTTAATTTCTCGCCTCTGTTTTCAGTGCCACTAATGGTTCTTACGACTTCATCTGCACCCATGCACCTTTGATAAATCAAAATTCGCAGCCCCGCATCATTTCACGTATCATAACATAAAAAACCTTTCAACACCATTCCGCCATTGACGAAACATTAGCACCTTCCGCTGCGCTTAATCCAAGTATTTCTTCTGTATCTCCAGATGGCTTCCTCAACAAAGCAACCAGTCTTCAGGTCAGAATATGCCACTTCTCCCGACGAGATACTGGTGTACATAATGCAGAATAAAGTTGGCTTCCCTTCGTTACTTTCGTTTGACAAGCAACACAAAGGACAGAAATTTGTCGGTAGAACTCCAACCCTACGCATAATTTAGGTAAGTTTCATTTCTGTCAAGCCGATTTCAACGTTCTCCCCTTAGCTTTAGTACCAAGTAATTGGGATTGCATATTAGCTAACTTTACTTGTTTCTGAAGCCTCCAATATTCAAATGCTTACAACGTCTTTTCTGACCTCTTCCCCAGTTACGTCAATTTGTCACCCACGCAAGACCTGTCTATACTGTCGTACTCCAGAACAACCAAAACATATAGCAGGAGATATTTTCTCCTGAATCCTATAGACAAGCCATACGATCTGGTAAACTTCATCAACCAATTTGCCCCAATTTGTGATGGTGATTCCGCAAGTTTCATATTGCGTCGCCACTCCCGTCTGGTCCTGTCCATTTGCCCTCCATCATCGTAATCTTATTGGTCAATTGCCTCACTGGAACATCCATACCTAAGGATCTACCAATCACGTTCTGGTAATTGAGTTCCTTCGTAATGTGTCTTCTGTAGCTGCAGGAGAAGTTCTCCATTTTGCGTTCTTCTAATACTTGTGACATCCTAAGTCGAATCTCACTACCTCAGAATCTCATCGTAAGAGACGTGGCCTCTTCTTGGTCTTGTTTGAGTAGATCGTTCCATCCTTTTGGTAACGGAAGGTATTTATCGGAATGAAGTCACCATAGGGGTTTATATATATTGAATTTAACCACTTCGCCTAAAGGGGCCCAGGTTAGTCACCTTCTCATTATAGCTCCTTGAATTATCAGCTCCCATGGTGCCATAATCAACGAAAGGGGCATCAATTTCCTCTGTGTCAATGTTAATGATAATTTGTTTCTTACGTCGATATTTTTGCACGGGTATTTGCCCCGCGTTCACGGATCAAAGCTGCGGCATTCAACAACTTTTCGTTTCCCGCTACCGCCGTGCTCCATAGGAATTCCTATTCTCCCAGTCGTCCTTTCCTCTCTGTGAAGTGACCACCTATCAAACAGCCGACATGCGGCGAAAGGTCCGTATGCTTTCAGTAAAAGTTCTGCCTGCACATCTCTTGAATTAACTAGATTAAGATTAGGTGTTTCTCCTAGTCTAGGCTATGCTACCTCCACTAAAGCGCAGTTCCCCCGTCTCGGAATTGCAACAAAGTGGTTGGATTTCGAAATCTGCAAAAAGCGTTCACGGCAACCGAACAATCATAAGCTTACCGCGGTTGTCGTATGCATGGGCGATAAAGGTGAGGAGGAACATGGACGTCCCACTGACATGCGTGGGTGGCAAGTCCGCATACCAGACGATACAGATGTTTACTGTACCAGTTTAAATCAGTAATTAGTGCGTGGGTGTATCTCTGAGATGCAGTTGCTGTCAATTTTCACATGCCAACGACTTTTCGGTTTTTTTGTTCTAGATGACTTTCTGATAACCATTTTTATCCATGGGTGGGCGTTTTCGCCCCACATACTGGACCCGCGCGTAAACATGCTCATGCATCCACACATCCAAAGCATATAAGTGCATGTTCGTAAGTCACCTGAAATTCCCTGATTGGCACGGAGTGGCGCGCTTGATGGAAGATTTGGAAAAGTGTCCCACCGTCTGTCTGTCACACGTACTTTTCTCGGAAACGGCTGCACCTGTTGACACAACATTTGGTGGGAAGTTACGAACTGTAAACCCCCACACATGCCGTGAGAATAACATTCTACGGTGTAAAAAGGGGGTATAAACCATTTTTTTACCGAATTTAGGGTAAGGAACGTTTTTCTTTTTTATTGGTCGAATCAACATGACGAGCAATAAGAATTTGGATTTCAGCCAATTCAGCCGCGGCTGCTCAATAGCACTGAACAAACCAAATGAAGGCACCAGTAGTAGAAATAGGTTTGCTTTGCTTGGCAACGATGATGGAATCAAGGAGAAACTAATGCTTCTCCAAAGCTGCAACCGATATAATTTCGAGAAAGAAACACCCCTTCCCACAAAGGGTAATATACATGAAACTAAAACCCGAATTTAAGACGAAAACATTTTTAGAATTTGGGAGGATGGTATCCGACATCAAATCACGATACAAACCCCATTGACACCAGTGAGATTTGAACCGCGACCTTCCGTACGACAGCCTTGCACTCTAACCACTCAGCTATCTGAACCATTAGGGCTTGCTAATGGAAACTAGACGAGGAGCGACGCCGATAAAGGAGCAGTGTTTGCAACTTATCTGCAGGGTGTCTTTCAATCGAATTCCCCGAGCAGTGATCCACTTTTGCATAAGAACAAAAGACGCCCTCAATTGCGTATTTCAGAAAGTCGAGCCGAATTACCACCTATCGCTATCAAGTGCCTCATCCAGTTAGTCAATGAAATTATTCAGCTCGGTTACTTCCCCCGGAGCTGGAAAACATCGCCGGTCACAATGATTCTCATGGCTGGCAAGGATTTCAGGCTAGCAAGCTCATATCGGGCAATCAGTTTACTATCCGCAGTGTCATAGCTATTCAAGAGCCATCTAACGGTAAAACTCTCCCCTTTCGTTGCTGACGAAAAAGTACATAAATTTGACTTCCGCGAAAGGCGTAGCACGACGGAGCAGTGCCAAAAATAAGCCGAGCATCACAGGAGAGGCAGTATTGTTTTGCAGTGTTCCTGGGCATAGCACAGGCATTGGAAAGAGTATGGCATGAAAGTCTGGTGTACAAAATTAAGAAACTGCTTCCCGCTTATGTTCACAACATTCTTGAATCCTATCTAGTTAGGCGGAAGTTTATAATTCAGCACAGAAGGTTTACCGCGCGTGACCACAACATCGATGCCGGGCTACCCCAGGGAAAGGTGCTAGGACCGATGCTCTACCTACGCATCAGACATGCCACTTAGCAGTAATATAGTCACATCTACATCTGCGGGTGATATTTCATTTCTGGCCACCCAATTTTGTGTTCTGCGATATCTACTCAAATGAGGTTACTAATAGCATATTAAAATATTTTTTAGAAATTTGCAGGAATTCCCCTTCCTTATAAATCTTCTCTGGATTTATAAACTTCCAGAAATGTAGGCTATAATATCGCTTGATACTACCAAGTTTGGTACGAATTGCAGTATTACTAAGAAAGTTAGGTCATAGGTGTCGCTTTTGTTCAAATTTACTGCAATCTAAGACTTTGAATGTTAGTATCACACTAAAGTGATTAGTCTAACATGATATATGCATATGCGTTACGAATTAGGTACAAATGGAACAAATGTTCACTGAATTATTCTTATAAAGCATATACACAGAATCTTTCATATCTAAAGCAGCAGGCTTTTGGTTTACGACATTTTATAATTTTTGCTGCCGAGTATGCAATGCCTTCCGGCATAGCGTATAGGGAACGCTTTATAGTACTCTGTAGACATTCAGTATTGCATCGTCCACTGCTCCTACTGCGCCCTGACTCCTAAACCAAAAGTTTATTCTGCTTTGTCAGAGAAAATTACATTAGTCTCATCATCTACTGACCAACTTTTCCTGTCTTTTCACCAATTTAATCGAATAGAACTTTAGCTCGGCAATTGTAATTACTGAAGCAATTTCAAATCGATTGCGCAGAGATATCCAGACTAAATCCCAGTCGTCATGCTCTTTCATATTCCTTGAATGTCCACTGCAAGACTGAAGCAGTAAACTCTCTGTTTAGTTCTCCCAAAATTGTCTTACTTATCGCACTTAATTTTTTTAGATGTAGCAATTTTTGCACTTATAATTAGTTATATCTATTTTTTGCACTTTTGTTAAAACCATCATTTTTATTAAAAATGCACAATTGATGCAATTTTTGCACTTCAGTGCGAAAAAATACAAAGTAAAGTGAAAAAGGCCCAAATGGATGTGGTTCTTATCGACAAACATCTCAGAAGCACTGGTACGCAAGAAAAAATACTTTTATCTTTTTTTGACACATTGGTCCCGCCAAAATACCTCAGTTCCCCCACAACTACAATACTCCCCCACTGTAGGGCGATCCATTTGCCAGTCTCCCTTATATAGTGTTTGACGCACCCACAATTTCGACTTTTAACTTGCTATTTTTCCCTTGTCTGTTTTTCAAGATCCAGCTCAATTTGGTCAGGGGTGCAAACAGACATTGTCAGAGTGATAATATGTCCTTTAAATAGTACCACCAATAAGATTTCACTTTAGGTTTTAAATTCGTCTAAGATTTTACTGCCGTCGAATGTCACCTTGATAATAGTGTAGGGAGATTCCGGTTTGAAGCTGGCCCAGTCGCTGTCAATCATGCTTTCGAATTGTTCTTTTTCGAGTTGAAGTACTATTTTCGATATATTTGTAAAAGTATGTATAGTAAGCAGGACGTGAATATTCCTCCGATTATTGCACCAAAGGTGATCTTAGAATCTATCCACTTCTTCTATTCTCTAGGGAAGATCTTAGTTTTGCAGGATTTTTAAATAACTGCTGCAAATATTACCTTAAAAGGGTGTCACCATTGGCTATAGCCCAGAATACGGAAATGATTCGTCTTAGGGCACTTTTACCACCGACATTTCGCCTTAAAACTTACAAATTCCTTGCTAATTCTGAATTCATCTTTTACTTCTATTTAAGCATTTTCAAGTTAGGACGCCCTTTTCGCACCAATTAATGTCCTCAGCTTACATATTCCTGTATTGGAATCTCAGTCTGCTCAATTCTTTGAAATAGTTCGTGACTGAAGACATTGCTTCGACTAACTTCATGTATATCATTAAGAGGAGTAATACCGAAAGAAACTTGAATAGCTAACAGTACTACTTTACCTTGCGTTCGTGACCGATTGATTGGTAATAACTTATTGACTTTTACATTGCGATAAGTTAATCTTCTCCACAGGCTCCCATTCTCTCGAAAACAATCTTCTTTAGAACTAAGTTGGATTACTTGGGTTCCTCTTTGAATACACTAAGAACAGGGTCAAGTCCCTCTCAATCTCAATCAATCAAACCGCTACTGTAGATGTATGTACTTGGATCCTTCGAAGCCCAGCCTCACATGTAATAGCAATTCGAAATCGATTTAAGGAAAATTGCAATCCTAAAACGATTTGGCGTATAAACGCTTTGCACACTAATTGGAAACAACTACGAAATCAAGACAATCAGTTTCATGCAGGAATGCAAATCTGCATGGTAATCGAGATAATCGGGAATTGCCGAAGAATATCAATGGTAATTGGAAAGAACTGGAGAAGCAAATTGTTATTTAAACTTGACAATCGCGTTTGCTTATTGGCATTGATGAAGGCGGAAGATTGATTTGACCGCAACATAACGTATAATTTTTGATTTTTTCGAAATCGATTTTGAATAATGAGCTACCGTTTTTCAAGCCCGCCTAAGGATCATGCGAACGCGATGTTGGGCTGTATTCTCGAAAGTAGCAATGATTGATTTTATTCAACTGTTGAGCAGACAATTGGTTTTCTTAAAGTTGAAATATGTATGATTGCACCTCATTCAATTTATATTTGTTTTGTACGTTACCATCATACATATGTTACCATCTCAACAGACATTTTCAAAATTGAGGACACGTTTTTGGCATATCCGTTGAAGATAAAAGAATTATAGAACGCCAAATTCAAGACTGAATTCTAACAAAACGGGAAAATATTCGAAGATTGGTTAAAAGGCCAATTAACGAATAGTTTGAATATAAGCTGTGTCACGTTAAAGATTAATGTATGAAAATCTTCCATATATTTGTACATATGAGTTTGCAGATCCAAACGTGAAATCTATAAAGATAATCGAGTAAGAAAATTCAGGTATCTTAGCAAAATTTTTTTGGACATATTTTGAAACCAAAATATTTGAGAGTATACTGTAGAAAATTTAGACTGAAATTAAAAACACTTATCAAGTTACAGCAAATAAAAAACCAAGCACTATGTCCTTGGCAGCGCCAATACTCTGGCCTCGTGTAATACCTTTCAATCTATTTATACCGGGATACATTGTATGTAGATTTTTTTCTATTGTAATTAGTAGGGCGTATACCTTGTTGTGATCGCGGCTTTGTGACATGCCCAACATTTCATTCGCTTAGTCCAGTGAGAAGCGTGCATTTAATAATATACAGCATTTTCTTTTTTCGCGTTCGCGTTTTTATCTTTTTCTAGTATTTCCGATTTATTCCTATCAATTTCCTAATTTCACTTATATCAAACATTTAATATTTAAGAATAATAAATTGATTTATTATTCGTAAATATTAAACCACCTGGTACCTTTCCTCAAAACTCTAAATCATCTCATTGAAAAAATTTCAATTCGTACATAATGATAATTCCCTATTATTACAAGCTGAACTTTGACCGGTGGTCAAAAGGTAGTATAGATCTCAGGGCGAAACGCGGGTTGGTGCCCACGATGGAGCATAAAACCTGGGAAACGCCTGCTGTACCAACACCAAAAGCTCTACCACCAAACACTATCTCTACCCCCACCTGGTGACTGCTGTGAGCTCTTTCTTAACGAAAAGCTGAAGACGTAGAAGGATGAAGGCGGGTCTCCCGCGCCTAAAAACGGGACAAATTGTACCAGCTGGTCCTCCAGGTTGGTGGTTGGGTAGGGCTGACAACCCTATACGGAAAACAACCTATTACGAAGCCACAAAAGGAGAAGAGCCTCTACACCATATATTATAGTGGCCATCCACTAAACAATGTGCTTGGAGTAGGTTTCTAAGTCAGCTAAAAAGTTAAATCTGCTGTCATCGGCTTTGAAAATATAAGCGAGCGACTATGCACTCTGCGTTTGCGAGGCAAATTTAGAAATACAAGCCTCATTAACGATCACGCCCCTACAGAGGAGACTACAGAGTCGGAGAAGGATACCTTCTACGAGACAGTGGAACCTTTGGAGCCTGTCTCAAGTATGATATAAAAATCATACTTTTGGATTTTAACAGCCAAGTAAAGACGCAGCCCATATTTAGGTGATACGTTGGCTCTCATAGCTTACATCAAAATACAAATGATAATGCACTGCGGATTATTCAATTAGCGGTGTCACAAGAAATGGTTGTTGGAAGTACCTGCTTGGGCGGAAAGAGGTCCACAAGCAAACGTGGACCTCTTCAGACGGGACCACTTTCAACTAAATTGACTACATGTTGGCCACCACCTTTTAATCTTGATGAATGTCAGAACATATCATTATCATCAACGGCGCAACAACTGGTATCCGATCTAGGCCTGCCTTAATAAGGAACTCCTGACATCCCGGTTTTGCGCCCAGGTCCACTGATTCGATATCCCTAAAAGATGTCTATCGTCCTGACTTACGCCATCGTTCCATCTTGGGCAGGGTCTGCCTCGTCTTCTTTTTCTTCCATAGATACCCTTATAGACTATCCGGGCTGGATCATCCTCATCCATACGGATTAAGTGACCCGCCCACCGTAACCTATTGACCAAGATTTTATCTACAGCCTGACGGTCATGGTATCGCTCATAGATTTTGTCGTTATATAGGCTACGGAATCGTCCATCCTCATGTAGGGGGCCAAAAATTCTTCGAAGGATTCTTCCCTTGAACGCAGCCAAGAGTTCGCAATTTTTCTTGCTAAGAACCCAAGTCTCCCAGAAAAGCAAAAGGATTGGCAAGATCATTGCCTTGTACAGCAAGAGCTTTGACCTCACGGTGAGACGTTTCGAGCGAAACAGTTTCGTAAGCTGAAATAGGCTCTGTTGGCTGCCAACAACTGTGCGCGGATTTCATCGTCATAGTTGTTATCTGTTATGATTTTCGACCCTAGATAGGAAAAATTATCAACGAGCTCAAAGTTGTAGTCTCCTATCTTTATTCTTCCCGTTTGACCAGTGCGGTTTGATTTTGTTGGTTGGTTGGTCAGAATATATAGCGGGGCCAATATAAACTCGAATGACTACCTCGGTGGCTTGGTGCTCCGAGCTCGAATAACAGCACCGCCCAGCATCCCCTCCGACAATCAGATAAAAGTTAACACTGAAGCCATCCACAACAAATCCCTCCGCAACACCTATAAGAGGGAAATGGATGTCGCAATAAACGCAGCCAACAGAGATCCTGGAGATGAAGCATCAATAAATGATTTTCACAATCACCTGAAAAACGTTATCATAAGTACGGCAAGAAACATACTTGGCCTCAGTTGCAAAAGGAGTCGGAACGGCTGGTTCGACGATGAATATAAGCTAGCAACGGAACAGAAGTATCTTGCACACCGAGTAGTGTTGCATTCTCAAAGGACGTGGGCACGCGCGAAGACTTATCACGAACTCCGTCGAGCGGAGAAACGACTGCACAGACGCAAAAAGGAAGCCTGGGAGAACCAACAGGTCTGTGAACTCGAAAAGTACAGGGAGCAATCGCACCAGTCGCGGAAGTTTTACCAACAAGTCAGCAGGATCAAGCCTTACACACTTCATGCTCATCCTGCCGAGACAAAGAGGGAAATCTGATTTCCGACAGAATGGGCATATTGGAGCGATGGGTTGAGTATTTTGATGAACTGCGCAACAACCAGAATATCGGCGAGTTGGAGGTCCCGCCAACTGAAAACCAAGCGGTTTATCAACTTATGCTCAAGGTGTGGGACAGCGAATCAATGCCTGACGATTGGCAACGAGGCGTTATCTGTCCCAGACATAAAAAGGGAGATATCACACAGTGCAGCATTATATAGGTATCATGTTGCTGAGTACCATCTATAAGATATTCTCTGCTATCTTGCTAGGTCGGATAGCCCTGTATGCCAACAACATCATTGGCCCATACGAAAGGGGCTTCACTCCAGGCAAGTCCACAACAGATCAGATTTTTTTTTCTGCGGCAAGTGATGGAGAAATTGTTAGACAATGAACCGTACCTTGTTTTCACTGACTTTAAAGCCGCCTATGATAGCATAGCTAGGGTAAAGCTGCCCACGACCAATTCGGTATCCCGAAAAAGTTGATAAGACTGACTACGAGGCCAGATCAAAGCAACAGGATCACCCTCATGACCATTCGGATGCCCTATCATGCGTCCTGTTTAACTTGGCCCTGGAGAAAGTGATCCGTGATGATGAGGTGAAAGTACAATCCTCTTTAAATCTACACAATTACTGACCTATGCTGTAGATATCGACATCATGAGAAGAACAACCCGAGATGTACAAACTGCCTTCATCCAGATCAAGGAGGCAGCGCGAGATCTTGGGCTGCACATCAACGAAGGCATTACAAAGTATATGGTGGCAATGTCAGCACTAAAAACCAATCAACCAACAACGTCAAACCGTGCTGGTCAAACGTGAAGAAAAAAGATAGGAGACTACTTTTAGACCGTTGATAATTTCTCCTATCTAGGGTCGAAAATCACACACATTGATAACAACTACGATGAGGAAATCGGCACACGGCTGTTGGCAAGCAACAGAGCCTATTTCAAATTAAAAAAAAAAGGTTCAGCTCGAAACGTCTCATCATAGGGTCAAAGCTCTTACAAGACAATGATCTTGACAGTCCTCATGTATTCCTTGGAGACTTGGTTTCTTATGAAAAAAATTGCGAACTCTTGGCCGCATTCGAGAGAAATATCCTCCGAAGAATGTTTCGCCCTCTACATGATAATGGACGTAGCCTACATAACGACGAAATCAGGTTGTGGATAAAATCCGACTAAATATGTTTCAGTGGGCGGGTCACTTAATCCTTATGGATGAGGATGATCCAGTCCGAAAAGTCTATAAGGGCAATATCTATTGTAAGAAAAGAAGACGAGGGCGCCCTGCCTGAGATGGAGCGATGGCGTAGGCTAGGACGCCAGGCATCTATCAGGATTATGGAATTGGTGAACTTCGGCGCAAAACCGGGATGTCTGGAGTTCCTTATTAAGCAAGCCTAGACCGGATACTGGTTGTTGCGCCGTTCATGATGATGAACGTTGAGCAGGCAAAAAGGAATCTTCACTTCTTTCCTTGCACGTAGACTCACGCAGGCTACACATTATTGGATGTATGCATACACTTTTGTTTCTGACTAAGGAGAATATGTTGTATGTATTTTCTAATGAGAAAAATTCTTAATAATTTTTGCTTTTGGTGCCGTCAATTTTGATTTAGAAATTTGAGATTTGAATCAGCGATAGCAAAATTAACGGGTTCTGCATTGGCCGACATTGCGAGATATATGGCATTTGCTTTAGCACGATCTAGCCGGATCGTGGGCTGAGGAAACCCGCTTTATGAACAACGTCTGATGTGAGTGCGGGGTTAGACGGCACAGGAAGTGGAAAACGAGTTTTATTTGTTCGGTGGCAGGAGGTTGGAAGTCAGAAGGTGGTAAAAGTGAATCGCGAAGAAAGTTAGAAAACTTGATCGTGAGGGAAGTCAGAATTAATCGCGAGGGATTTCATTTTATGTGAGTTCAGTTTTCTAATAGTGTAAAACGGGTGGGGAGGGAAAATGTTGTGCGTGAATTGTAATTGCTTTAAGGAAGGAAGTGGAAAACACGAGGAGGCTACAGGATTGCTGGACCGGTTTTTTTGGTGGGGGAAGATGCTATCGGTCGCTAATTAGTGGTAACCTCAACTAGAATTCAATTTCGATTTTCTGTTCGCTTATGGGGAGGAACTTTCCTGCGATCCTTTTATCTTACTTTATGCGTAGTATGCTGGCTACAAGAAATTTTCGGGGCATCAAACTATCTGCAATCACTGGTGCCCCCGTCAATGCAAAATATTCGGTTTTATGAAAATGACTTTAAAAAAATAAATGTTCCATTTAGAACCGAGCTTTGAAAAGTAAGGTAAACTCTCGAGTGATTTTGGTTAATTTTCGGGTGGTCAAGAAGAATTGGGTTTTATCCAAACATTTTTTATGATTCCTTCTGCGTATATAAACCATTAAGTTTTCGGCAAGAAATTTTTAATCAAATTTTCTAGTCTATTCGTTAAGTATGATTACTAATTCAAAACTGAACATGCAAGCGACAGCACTCCAAGGAGATGGGGAGCGGAAACTAAAAATAAACGTATAACTTACTGATTTGGGTGCTGCTGGTCTTTTTATACTTTGGTGATCTCGAATCAGAGGTTCAATAGCCATTGGACGAAAGTGTTTATTATTTCTTAAGAGGTAGGTCTTAGACCTGTGATATTGCGTCTCGCCTCCATTCATTACTGCTCTGTGAAGAACTTACGTTTTTCTTCAGTTTCTTTTTTTTTCTTTTAGTTTTTTTATTATTATTTATATACTTTCTCTGTCTTTTTATTTTTCTATACTAAATTTGATTTTGTCCTTTTATCCGTTTTTCTATTCTTTTAAATTTATGAGTTGATCTTCATGAAGCTATACTATAATAGAAAATAGTACTATGAATTTCAGATAATTCTTTGTTTATTTGAGGACTTCCCCTTTCCCACTTCCTCTCATAACCCGCAGGCCTGAGAATGCCAAGGATGAAAGGGAACCTCAAAGGCCGAATTTGAGGCTAGACAAGCATCAATTGAGGATGCAATCCGTCGTGAATTATTTCTCTCGATCGGCACTGTGCAAAACAGAACCTTATTAAAATCGGTTTACTATCTGCCTATCCGTCTGTCTGTAAGCCTTCTCTTTTTTTGTTTTTTGAGAAGGTAGAAGTCTTCAAAGGACACTGTTCTGGATAGATGCGATGATGGAGTTGATCGAATCCCAGTTTTCCTCACATATTACCATTCAGGTACTGGCACTCCCTCCCCCCACCGTCCCCAAAAGTCTGCTCTAAATTCCTACTGTCTTCCACAAACTTTGGACGCTGGAATAATATATGCTCTGGGTCCCCTGGGACTCCATCACAGTTTGGACAATCGGGTGATGTGTCTTCCATGCCCGTGAGAAACTGGGTAAGATTTTAGTTAAACCCACCCTGCAGTTTTTCCAACTACCTCTTGATGGCAAGGATCAGCATGTGAATGCACCGATTCTTTCCCGAGCGTTCTCAATGCTCTTGCCGTTTATTTACAGATATCTCCCTTTCAGCATTCTTCGTTTGCAATAAAGGAGAAATTGGCTTCGCATAGTATATATTCATCATCTCATCTGAGACAATCCTGAACACAGACTATGACCGATCCCATGTCGTCGGCGTTACCCACCACCGTTGCCCCTCTCCGGAACCAAAGTTAAGTACATCATTGTACGTGATCCTTCACAGTAGTGGACTTAGTATGGAGCCCATACCCATACCCATACTTGATCTATCCTCAATGTTATATCAGGGCATCCATTTTCTCAAGTAGCTACCCCCAAATTCAAGTAGGCGAAAACACCAATAGCGGGCAGGAACTTCTGTATACGGCTTCAATTAGCCGAACTCAATGCATTTTGGACGTGCTAGCTTACTACCGATTAATATTTGGTGGTACTACCATTTCCGTGAATTGTATCTTCATCCAAATCAGTTACCAGTTTGATTGCATCAATGGTTGATATGGCTTTAGGGAACCCCTACCGTAGACGTGCAAGGCCGCCTTAGCTCTCAATAATTGGGAGTAGTCTATTATAGATTACCCGGTCAAACATTTTCCCCAGTGTCCAGAAGACATATGGGTCTTTAAATAAACTTACGTTAGGAGCGTTTGAGTAAAGTGATATGTTGTGTTATGTTATACAAATAAAAAATTCAAAACAGTTTCCTTTAACTTTACTCAGTTTTTTAAGGTTTTGTGTAAACACAAAGGCTTGTTAAAATCGGTTTTCTGTCTATCAGTCTGTCTGTCCGTCACACGCATTTTTCTCGGAGACTCCCCATAGATACAAAAGGGGGGTGTAGAATTTTTTTTCATCAAATATAGTCAAGTGAGGTATCAAATTAAAGGTCTCGCTTAGTACTTTTCGAAGCTGGTCTTTGACATTTATTGGAAAGTGCATTTCTTTAACGGAACCATTCTCAGAAACAACTTAACCGAAAAATCTGAAAAAAAGTCAGGAGGCTGTCACTATATGGTGCCTAGGCTCCGAAATACCCTCCCTACCGATACCCTGGCGAAAATTGCTTGCATCTCTTGACTAGAAACCTCCCTTACTTTTATCTTACAATCATCAAGTAGTATAGGCTATAATATAGAGCATAATTTGGATCGATATCGCACTATTATCAACAAAATGATAATAGAACAAAATTGGATAACTCTCCCATCTTGGTCGTTTCTGACTACACAAGATGCTAATTCTTTTTTTGTTATTACAACCTGTGGGTCCTTTCCTTTATCGCTAGTTTTTCTTTAGGACCAAATAAGCAGTAAACGTTTGTGCCTTGAAGCGGTAAGGCCAAGTGTAAAATGGATTGAAAAGGAAGTGGAATAGTGCATACTATTATCATTAAAAAAAAAAAAAAATTAAGTTGTACGGAAATCAATTTAGACAAGAGTTTTCTCTTCACTAAATCTGTTAATCATTAACGACACAACAACCGGTATCCGGTCTAGGCCTGTCTTCTTTTTTCCACCATGGATATTATAGACTTTTCGTGGTGGATCATCCTCATCCATACGGATTAAATGACCCACCCACTGCAACCTGTTAAGCCGGATTTTATCCACAACCAGATGGTATCGCTCAAAGATTTCATCGTCATGTAAGCTACGAAATCGTCTATCCTCATGTAGGGGGTCAAACATTCTTCAGAGGATTCTTCTCTCGAACGCAGTAAAGAGTTCGCAGTTTTTTTGAAAAGAAACCAAGTCCCCCAGGAAAGCAAAAAGACTGGCAAGATCATTGTCTTGTACAGTTAGAGCTTTGACCCTATGGTGAGACATTTCGAGCGAAACAGTTTTTGTAAGCTGGCATAGGCTCTGTTGGCTGCCAACAACCGTGCGCGGATTTCATCATCACTGCTGTTATCGGTTGGATTTTCCGACCATAGATAGGAGAAATTATCAACGATCTCAAAGTTGTAGTTTCCTATCTTCATTGTTTTCGTTTGACGAGTGCAATTCGATTCCGTTCGTTCTTTCGGTTTTGGTGCTGACGTTGCCACCATATACTTCGTCTTGCCTTCATTAATGTGCAGCCCAAGATCTCGCGCCGCCTGCTGGATCTGGATGAATATAAAGTGTACATCTCGGGTTGTTCTTCCCATGATGTCAACATCGTCAGCATAGGCCAGTAGTTGGGTGGACTTGAAGTGGATGGTGCCTCCCGTATTTACATCGGCATCCCAAATCACTTTCTCCAGCGCCAGGTTAAAGAGGACGCATGATCTGTATGTATATTCCTGGTACAGTTAAAGTATGCTTAATGGTATCCTTAAGATTAATTTCTCATTATTTTTGTATATAGATGGTCAAAGGAAAACGCAATTTGAACCAGACTAGATGGCAATGGCGGAGAATGAGCTAACCAGGAAAGGAGCAAAAACCCCATAAAACCGACCAAACCCCTGTTTTGACATCGGAACAGGAACTGTTGAAGGAACTACATTTACCGAGAACCTACCGGCAATGGAGTAATCTAGGATGCTCATGGCTCAGGATTATTAGTGGTAGGAATATTCACCAGTAATGAAGAAGGAAGGTCGCGGTTCAAATCTCACTGGTGGCAGTGGAATTTGTATCGTGATTTGATGTCGGACACCAGTCGACTCAGCTGTGAATGAGTACCTGAGTCAAATCAGGGTAATAATCTCGGGCGAGCGCAATGCTGACCACATTGCCTCCTAGTGTACCGTTACGGTCTTGAATGAAGTGCTCTAACACACTTCAAGGCCCTGATCCAACATGGATTGTTGCGCCAACGATTATTATTATTATTAATGAAGAGATCAGAGCATCTGTGTCAGTGGATAGATCATGCCCCAAGCGCCGATTTATGTCAATTTCGGGTATCGTTTTACATCTGGAAAATCAACTGTTTTGAAGGGTTATCAACGTTGGCTAGGTCAAGAAGACACTGTCTATGAATATGGGGGGGGTGGAGGCGTAGGTCCTCTGAGCATTAGCACAGTAGTGGCCCATTGTACTTGACCCCTCGTAGGAGTGAATAGTTCTTGATATGCCAACCACAACTACAATTGTGGTGCTAATCGCGAAGGTAGTGGAAATAAAAATTAGTCAAGGATCGGATCGGAGAACGGATTGCCTGTAGTTGAGAAGAAAGAATGCGAACTGCATGTAAAAAAACAAATGTGTAAACAATCAACATTAGTAAAGAAGACGCTCGTCAACACGAAGCCCGTATTTACTCGTCCAGCCACTTTTGAAGAAGATATAATTAACATCTTCTAACCGATTTTAATATTATAGAGTTACGCAGCAACGGAAAGTTCAGGTTCAAAACAGATTGAATGCAGTCTAAGAGAGGCTTCCTGAAAGTGCATGTGATGTTGATGGGTGATCTGAATGCTAAGGTGGGCTCTGACAACACCTAGTTTGGATATGTGATAGGAGGTATGTGCAATACCCTACACAGCAGAAGCATTCTGGAGAAACTAATTACTATTTTTAGAGCGACATTTGAAGAAGCAGAATGTGGCGTGCTGCACTAAAGTAAAATTTCTAAGGAGTTTTAATTTCTAAACGGCGCCTGCCAAAGTTGCACCTTGTCAGTGATATTATTTCTTCTTGTTATCTGTGACGTTCCTCATGGTAGCTTATTCCGATGATGGGCGAGGCTGCAATGAGCTATAACATTTTTCCTCACCTACCCCGATTTCGGTGATAATTCTGTTTATTGTTTTACCGAGTCATGAATTTTAATGGGTCTGTTATCTGTATTAATAGGCAAAACATTAATTTGTACTTCTAGGAAGTGTCGTTTCTATCGACGTCGGCAATAAACTTGGAGTTGACGCATCAATGGAGCTAAATCCATCTTCGTTGTTAAATCCAAAATCGGGACATCCAGTTCTGCAATACAAACGTCAAGTTTATACTGTTTCGTGGTAATTTTCTTTCTTTGCTGCTATATGAGATCTCCATTGCTATTGGAAAAGTCTGAGTCTTCGTCTGCGTCATGGCATTGGAATATTCTGGTCATCGTCCTCGCATGAGCCATATGCGCGCAGATGTGTTGATGAAAAAACAGAAGTGGCGCAGGATACCAGGTAAGTCTCACTTTAAGGAAGTGTGATAATTATTTGGCTGTCGCTCGCGTTATTTATCTTGTTCGACGTGGCCTGTAATTTCATATACGATCTACACGCGGAATGAAATTTTAATTGCTTATTTTTTAAAACTGATAATTATTTTTCAAAAGTTGCACTTGTCAGTTTTGCTCAATTGTTCCAAAGAAATAACTCTCTCTATTAAATAAGGCAGGGGGGCTATTTTGTAAACTGAATTTCAAACAAAATTTCATTTAATCATGGTCGACAAATTTCGTCAAAATGGATTTATATGGGCAAGAGACCAAAAGCACTGTATAACTGTTAGTAAAACCTTATTTAGTCGAAATCGATGGATTTTAATCAAATAAACGACATGTAACGAAGCAGGGAATCTCAAATAATAATTCAATGAATGGAGGAAATCATTACATTTCCCTTTGACGCTTTTCTGCAGGGCACTTCGCAACTTCTGATCGCATTAAGCACATGCAACTAGGTGGAATTTACAATGCATTTAGATCTCTTTCACATGAACTGAAGCACATGTGCAACCTGAATAGACTGAATACAAAATGCTCTACCATAAAAGTATGTTCACTCATAATGCGGTTGCATATTTCGTTAAATGTCGACAATAGCGCTGAGAAATCCTTTATTAATGATTTAATTCTAGTCAATTGTTTTTCATCACCCGAACGGCTTCGTGAATGAGCATTTCTGAAATGGTTTTCCGTAAGTCAAACAATAAACCAACTCAACTTAATTCACTGTTTTCCTTTATCCGATAAGAGCTACATGGATGCTTCACCTGCCTTCTATGTAGCGGTTATCTGCTTGCGAACATCTGAGTTTCTACTACAATATATAAAATGCGGTGATGCTCTTTGGAGCAACTTTCAATGAGGCGACCAATTTAAATTTCTAATTGTTATAAAAGAGCGTTGCAATTGGGATATAGGGAGAACTGGAGTCAGCCGCCCATTACAAGTCATAGGAAAAAAGGGTCTAGGGGCTAACCAAACCTACGACAAACAGTGATGTTGAAACTTCAGTGCGTCAGTGCCTGACACATTCCTATTACTCTAGAGTGCAAGCGGTGTTTTCCGAATAAAATATATATATGTATCGGCTGAAACCTACATATTCAATCATTGAATGATAGTAGCTCGTCCGGCAGAAAAGAGCTTCGCACAATTTGGAAAGATTAGCTGAAAAGTGGCTACAAGAAGAAACAAGTCGTAAACCGGAAGGTTTTGTTTGTTTCTTATATAAACATTTTGAGTACTGAACTATTCCATTTGTGCGTGCCAAAATGTTGCAGTAAGTTTACGTGGAAAAACAACTTTGAGCTATTGTAATTTTATCAGTAATAATTCGATTTTTATTAAACTTGAAGGTGTCATGCTTCATACTATAGTTTACATAACTACTACTACTACTCTCTCTATTATCCTCTGGGATAAGCTTAAGGGGGTTTTTCGTCAATTTCCCAACAACATAGTAATATAGTATTGTTAACTTAATTTGAGTGGATATTGAAATGAAGAGTAGACTGACAGACCATATAGAAGCAGCTTCATGATTTTTTTTCAAATTTTTCGGTTGGGTAGTTTCTAAGAATGGATCCTTTAAGAAATCATCACTGTCGACCCCCCGCACTCCCTGCCTTTTTACCAAATGTCAAAACTAAAACTGGTTTCGAAAAGTATTGGTGAAAGAAAATGTTACACCTTCCTTTCGTTCGTAGCTACCATTTCATTCTTAGCTCTTAGCCTTTGTAGAGGATTGATAACAATATTTTTTACGATATCATATGGATGATTTCATTAATTCGTTTTTTCGATCCTGCAGTTTCCGTCAAAGATTTAAGTGCACCTTAGATCCATTCGAATGTATGTTGCAAGGGAATGCAAATGGGGGAAGCTTGGTTACAAGCCCGTTACACGAATTACACAAATCGACTTGTGCCCTAAACGTGCTTTGAAATGTGGTAAGCAGTTGTTGACCTGCTACTCCAGGGAGTACGCACTTCATGTTTTTAGCGGTTGATATCCTGATATTTGCTGTCATCATCATCAACGCGTGATTTTGCACAGAGCTTCACCAATTTGCTATCCTTAAAAGCTGTCTAGCATCCATTTCACGTCTTCTTTTTCTACTATAGATAATACTTTTGTAGATTTTCCAGGCTGTTTCTTCTTTACATATAATCATCAAGTGACCTACACACCGCTATCTATTGAGTCGAATTTTGCCCACAGCCAGGCGATCGTGGTATCGCTCATAAGTTTGGTATAGTCCATCCTCCTGTAAAAAGCCAAAGATTCATCGAATGATACTTCTCGCAAACGCAGCTATGAATTCGCAATCTTTCTTGCTAATAACCTAAGCTTCCGAAAAATACATTAAGACCGCCAAGATCATTGTCTTGAAGAATGATCACTGGCACCACTGAGATTTGAACCGGGACCTTCCGCTACGACATCTCAGCGCTCTAACCACTTGGGCCATCCGGACACCATTGCTAAATTAATTATTACTAAATTAATAGAATTAACATTGGTGACCCCTACGGAGCACCACAGGAGGGAGTTCATGGTGCGTCTCCAGAAGAATGCAATTTGACAGTGCCGAAAGACAAGGTAAAACAAAAAAATTCTTTTAGAAAGTAAAATTGGTTTAGAAGAGGGAGAGCAAAAGCTAAAGAGCACATCCCAGGAAACAGAGGAATTTAATATAAAAAGATAAGTTGTCCATTGAAGAGGATCGTAGACGAAGCCGGTACATCATGAACTCCGGGAGAAGCTTTTAATTAAGGAAGTTATCGAATATCATTTGCATTCTATATAATCCACATTTTGTTTTTGGTTAATATATCCGTTGCGTTTAGTTGAGTTTTTGTGTTCTTCTTAAATTCGTTTCCCCCTTGCGATTGATTTAATCTTAGTGTTTCATCTTTACTCCACGGTGGAGTATAGGGCATCCACACCGTCAGATTGCACTTCAGTTTTACTATCATCATACTTAACGCTGTGCAAGTGATAAGCTCCCAGTAGCGAGACAAACACAAGACGAACACAGACACCGATGACGACTGGAACTCGAACCCAGAGCAGAGAGAGCAGGCTGGGAGGATGACGTCATTCCCCCTCAACCATCGCGCCGTCGTTTATCTAACCTTGCTCTTGGTTTTGTTCCGCTGCGGCACTCCACTTAAGTCCTTTCATATAAAGTATGTCGCTCCTGACAGTAAGTAAGATAGCTAAGCTGAAGTCCTTCTGGCTTCAACGACTGTCAGAGGGCACGCAGGCCATACTAGTATGCGCCGACGGTGGTTTCCTAAAAGTGTTGGTCGCCACTGTGGGCAAAATTCACAAGATGCGCCCGCTCCCGTGGTCGCAGGGATGTTGCGCCAGATCGCGGCGTCGTGGAATTAGGGAGACAAATGTCCGCACTAATGATCAATGTCGCCACAATGACGGCCGCGATGAATGCTTTGCGGTCGAGAGATCGGTCACGAACACGTTCGTCGTCCGCCTCAAGACATGGGCTTTCGGGTAGCCATGCGCCACGATATACTGGCATTGCTGGTGAAGAGCACTAAATGTACGAGCCCATGCACTTTTCTCGTAAGAAGTTGAGTTTGATGGGGAACGCGGCGACGTCCCCCCCCGAAGACCAGCAACACGCTGCCTTACCGTGTACGACCCCCTTAGTAGGCGCAATTATCTAGTTCTCTAGGTCTCTGATCGAATCCACAACTACATTTAGGTCGTCAGGAAAAATTTGAACCTGCTAACTCAACACTCTTTCTATCATTTTTGAAAATGTTGCCGACCCACGTATTCGTGCACTTCTTCAAAAATATCGTAACATCACTACCGAGCGTAGTCTCTATAAGCCAGTTAAACACAGTGTTCAACACTGCTGGCTCCCCAACCTTCTTGAAGGTGCGTCTTCTACAATCCCAGAAGCTCACCGTTGGGCGGAAAAAGTTTGAACAGCTACTTAACCAGGGTATATGCAGAATTTTCAACAGCATCTGGTCGTAAGGCTAATGACGTTGTAAAGATCCGGACCGGATAAATACCTCATTCCACTCAAACAAGACTTCACGCTTTTTTTTTAGCAAACTGTTTTCTCGACATTAGATCTCGCCAAGGCCTGCCATCAAATCCCTGTAGCTTTCCAGGATATTCCAAAATAGCAATTTGAACACCTTTCGAACTTTTCCAGTTCACACAGATGACTTTTGGCCTATGCAATGCGATGCAAAACTTCCAGAAATTCGTCCACCCTGTACTAGGTAATTTGGACTTCTGTTTCGTCTACTTGGGCGACCTTCTGTTTACATCTGCATTTTCCAAAATTTCTACAAAAGCGGCCTAATTCACCATTATTCACCTTGTTCACGGATCATAAAAATCCAACTTTTGTTTTAAGGCAGAAGCCCGACAAAGCGTCGCCTCGCTAATTTCGGCACTTAGCATACATTAGTTAGTTTACTTCGGACATTCAACATGTATCCAGTAAAGCCAACTTCGTGTACTATTTCTCTCATTTTTTTGACGTTTTCGTCGATGTGTGTCCAAGCTTCGACAAAGCAGACTCCCAAAAGGCTTTTTGTGTCATTTTCAATGTATCAATACACAAAATTTCAATAGCAACACAAAACTTCAAACAAACTTTTTGCACACAGTTTAGAAGAGGCTTCCTGCAATCGTGATGGGGCTCTGACAATATCTTGCTGGGAGATATGATGGAGAAACCAGGTTTTCGGGACTGTAACAATAATGGTAGGAAGTTTATGAATTTTTGCAGCTTCCGCCGCCTCATCTTTGGTGGCACATTGTTCGAGCACAAAGTTCTCCATAAGGTCAGTTTGGTTACAACTGACCGGCACAGTACGACCTATTAGATTGACGACTTTGCGATCAGCAGTATCTTTAGGAGTTATCTTCTGGATGTGTGTAACATCGCTAACATCGCACTTGAAAGGGGTCACCATCTGATGATCGATCACCTTCATTTGCGTGTTGCATCCACCAATCATTGCAGCGGAGAGCTACGAATTCTCAAAGTTGGCATGGACTGCTTGAATGATCCAGCTGTGGCTCGCCAGTGAACGAGTTATCTTACTGCAGAATCATTGAAGTAAATCGACGAACTGAACGGATTGGAGGACCCAACGACCGCTGTGAATGATGGTAAGCGTGACGTGCCCCAACTCCGATACTGGACGAAATCTTGAAGTTGAACGTACTGTGCGCTGTGACTCAAACGAAGTTATTATTTCGATGGTCATGGAAGTGAAAGTTTTATCGATAGATCAGGATGGTTTCCGCTCCGGTTCCTCCTGCATTGACCACATCAATATCCTACGGATCATCTTAGAACAGTACGTAGAGTTGAATTGAAGATAGACACAAAATCGAGATTCTCAGTCTGATGAGCCATCGCACTCTCCCTATCTGCATTAATGGGACGTCAATCAATTTGTATAGCTAGGAAGCGTGGTTTCTGCCTACGGTTGTACCGAAGTAGATGTTGCCCGACGCATCAATAGCGCTAGATCCACTTTCGCTACCCTGTGTAAAACCTCGAAATAGAGTTATCTCAATACCAAAATCGAGTTGAGACTGGTCTGTGCTAGTGTTCTTTCTGTATTGCTATATGGGAGTTGCACATAGAAAGTGACCACCACTGTCACGCGAAAGCCCCAAGCCTTCATGAACACCTTTTTGCGGCGTATCATCGGAGCACGCTGGTCTAACACTATACAAACGAAGATCTTGGTCGACACATAGGCCTGGTACCCATACGCACTGTGATCGGAAGGTGGAGATGGCAGAGGATAGTTCACACATTAAGGGGGAGGGTGACAATTGCGCTGCAGGCTACATTTTCCCAAGATGGGCTACGAGTGGGTCGCTCCAAGGGCACTTGGCGCAGAACAGTGCGATGAGTGCGAGTTGGGGAGTTGTGGGCTGTGCTGAAGGATATTTCAGATAATCGCGAGCGATTGCGCGTAAGGGTAGTTGACGCGCTAAACCTCACCAAAGGGTAAATGGCAACTATATATATATATATGAACTCCTGCAATGAATTCAAATTGTAGCCTAAATTCATAGTTGTATTAGCGCTCTTGGAAGTTCCACAAAAATTCAAAATATGTGAGCTTTTGACTTTTCTGTTGAAAATGATTTGCCTGTTTACCTCGTTTTCACCTAATATTATTAAAGTTTCTGCACATTCAGAAAGATTATAGTAAGACGCTTTCAAAACCGCTACTCGGGCACATCTTATTTCGCTGCATCATTTAAAGAAACTGTGCGATAAGACAATGGAAATAGGCCCAAATGCGGCCGGAGAGTGCCCCAAGTACAAATTTACACACATATATTGTGGAAAAGATGCCAAGCAGCTACTTGTTACAAGCAACAGCAATTATGTTATTAATCGGCGAAAATTTTCACACATTTTCTAAGTTATAAAATTTGGTATTCATGTTAAGACATCTTTGTTGCAGCGTCAGATACAAGTAATTTCTTCTTAATGCGGTCGCTGTATGAAATTCCCGCGGTAACATTAGATACCTTCATTGAGGAAATGACGGTAAATCGAGTTTTAAACATGCAATCGACTAACATGTTAGAAGTACATGCTCCAAGATGTTTCGTTTTTATTGTTCACCAGCTTTTGTTGTATTGTCGAAGGTAATTTAGGGAAGAAGAAATCTCAACACCGATTGTGAATGGATAGGAAATTACTCGTTATATTAGCAAAAATATCGTTGTGTAAAGATTAAATGCGGAATAGTGTCATTGCACGCTATCTTAATTAAAGGAAGATACCACTCTGGAAAATACAGATGTTGGCACCATTCGCGGCAAAGGGAAACATTGCGTTTGGCAATAATAATGGATTTGTTGAGAAATCAGAGTCGCGGTCTTTCTCTTTACATTATGTGAGAATGCATCAACCACCGTCTTGTAACAATTGATGGGATTTGGAAGAGGAGTTAAGATCCATTTATTGCAACGTGCATTGAAGTTATATTATATTCAAATTTACCTACGGATTAGAATTGAATTACATATATAACAAGAAATCTCCCTTGGATCTTCCAACTTTAATGGCTCCTAAAACAAGCAGAAAACAAGCATTCAAGGGGGTAACGCAATTAGGAATAGTTGATTGAACAGCCACTAATGAATATCAATAGCTTCTTACCTTTCCCGACTTGAAGCTTGATTCAACCAATCCGGCTTCCTTCACACAGTCTTCTGCGTACCGTGAAAATTTGGCGGGAATTTCGAAAATTATGAATTGCGTATAATAATCCGGACGATTGAGTCCAGTATTTTCATAAAACGAAAAAACTTTGTGTAATCGTATTGAATATATCAAATATCGTTTAGTGGTTTTTACATGTACAAAATCACAGTAAAAAAGTCCCCCATTGAGTTAGATTTCACTGGACGTACGGTGTACGGCTTCCTCTCTTAATGGAACGATGATCGTTATTAATACGTTCTCGTGTGATCGTTTATCAAATTTCAAGCGATGCATTTTTTGATCAGAATCCACACTGATTTTTACGCAAAACTTACATATTAATTGTCAAAGGATCTCGGGGCCGAAAAAACCAACAACCTCGGACGATATCCTTATCATGACATTGGCAGACAGAGTGAACAAGTACGAGGTAAAACCGCCAAGATCAGTTATTTGGATTAAATTACCGATTTTCATGGTGGTCCTGTCATGTCAATCTCAAACTATCGTAAGTCGATTAAAAACAAAATATGTGAGATTTAACACAACGGACTTTCAACAGTATAGTGTGAATACGGTAAGATATCATATGAATATGCCTGAGGTACGGCGTCTTAGGGAACGTGAACTAAATTTGGGAAACGATAAGTGGATATTTAATTTGGAAGTTTTTGGACTTCGTCCATTCTTAGTACACAAAAATGTTCGAATTTCATTTGACATAAAGGGGAAGAGAATTAATTAATGTTATTGCATTCCACGTATTTCGTTATATCATCATGTTCGTTTTGGATGATTCAAAGTTTCAACAAAGGAGGGAAAAGGATAAATTTTATTTTTTTTTTAACGATTCTTATTTGTGCAAATACAGTAAGGGCCCAAAATACACTGAAATGTTTTAGTAAATTCAAGGCTTTATTCAGATTAATACTTTCGCACTGATGAGGAGCACAACTGGTTTTGGAAGTACCGCTCCTAACAGACTCCTTACTCAAGTACTTAATATCCATTACCTTCTTATAACCTTATACCTTCTTTGTTTTTGAATATTTCACTCGAAGCTTGAAAGAACTAAAACAGTAAACACTATTCTTAGCAATCATCTTTTATCCTATATTTCAGAAGTCAGCTGTAACCTTCTTTCATAAGTTCAACCATCTCTTTAGTAAAATGCATTCATGGAAGACATTTCTAATGCTCGGAATATCAATACATATAAAATTAAAAATAACAACAGCCGGTCACAAGGTTGGTTCTGAAAGGAGGTGAGCAAAGCGTTCAGATGAGGGAAATGCAGGAACTTTGTAGTTTAGCAGACCATCAGAGATTCGGGATAAATTTTAGAGAGCGTATATAGAATTTTCGAAAATGGATCTTTAACATAGACTAGGTATTCCCAGGCTGAATCTCCAGCTCTTGGAGAATCCTATCTCGAATAAATGATGAAATCACGTCTAGGCTGTGTGCTGATATGTCGCTACCACTACCACACCCACTTGTGTATAGTGATGCCGTTGCCTATCAAGTTGCACGATCAGAAGATTCCCTTTCGCGTTATTGGAGTGAACCAAAAGATCCACAATGGAAGATTCGTCTGGAACGCCGGCGCCTCTCATTAAGGCAGGACATTGCTAGGCTGATTCAAATGAGCATTGACCATATTAAAAGACGGGTGAAGATTAAAGTGCAGAGGGTTTACAGAAACTACGCCATCCCCAATTAGATACCCGTAGTTAAAATTCTGGAAACACTAAAGCAGAAACTTTTTGTCGCATGCAATTACCTGTGACGGTATGGTGACATGTTAAGAAACAACGTATGCGAGGAACCAGCGGAGCTTTTTCAGATCATCCAATGAATCCCAACAGTGCGTTCAGACAGTGCAGTTTTCGATAACAGAAGCAAATAAATATTGAGAGGAACTTTGCGGGTTACCTGGCTAGCATGCTATGTGTATTACCGCTGAAGGTGACCGCCATGCCACTATGCTGATCATAGATGTTGCCGACGTTCGATGAACCATAAACAGCCCGGAAAACTGGACGGGCCTTGCATACACGATTGGTTGGCACATAGAATAGTTTATCTACATCTCCTCACCGAGGGGATCACCTACATTATCCCTAAGAAAGACATGATGACGAATTCCGCAGATACAAGACTGATTACTTGGTTACTGATCATCTCCATATTCATAAAATCGATTAATAGTGGAACATTCTGTCCTAGAAGCAGAAGGGCTACCCATTTAGATCGAGGTAGTGAAAAGAGCAATTCATTACCGACTCGGAAGTTGTGGGGCAGACAACTAAACGCCAAAGAAATTTACTTTGTTGCTAAACCAATTAGGCCAAAGTTTTTGACAGCGTTCGGCGTCCTATGTCGGTACTGCATTCATCCCAAAGTATTAACATTTTTGGCGGCAGTCAAGGAAAGGTGGCATACAACCTTGGCAGTTTGCACTATTGAGGGTAGGTAAGTAGGTACCGTCTACCTAGTACAGTTCGGAGTCAGGAGTGCAAAGGTGAAAGTATTCCGCTCCGCGAATCCAGTCGAAGCCGCCAACGAGCTATTGGAGGAGATCATGATCGATAGTCTGACGTTCACTGACGAACCGTCCAAACAAGCAGCACTCTGCGTCTCGGCTGATCTGCTTGTCTTCCTCCTAAAGGAACAAATCGACTTCGCACTATTAAAGGAGCCCTGGATCGGTGACAGGGCCATGAGAGCACAGGAGACGCTGATCAGAACAGACCTGCATGTATCCTCCTGAGGAAGAGTTTGCTCCCTTTTCTGTATCCAAATCTGAGTTCCAATGACCTGGTCGTGGTCAAACTGGAGCAGGCGGAGGCAGAGAACGGGTATATTTCCTTGGCTTACATGAAAAACTATATAATTTGAAGACCACGATAGCAGCTAAGAAGGCTTACCTGCTGATAGGCTGCGACACCAATACAAGACATACGTTTTGCGGTAGCTTGTATATCAACGAACAAACCGAGTTATTCTTTGATTTCATTATTAATACAAATCTGTAGATGTGTAATCGAAGCAGTACACCAAATTTCCATTTTTCCAGCTTGCAGAACTTTGACGGTTGGAGAGTGCCTGACCAGAAATCCGTCTCAGATCATAGTTGAATACTTTTCAGTCGCAGAGGTCTCCAAACCTTTCAGAGACTCCAGGAGGATCGACTAGAGGAGGAAGTTTGATCAAGCTATAAAGTACAAACTCCACGATGCCGAAATTTATAAGATTGGCACGGCAGACCAACTGGGGTCAAAGGTCAGAGGTCTGTAAAAGGCATTTGATATCGCCTTTAAAGTATCGTACCCTGCTAAATACAGCAAGAAGACACTGTCACCGTGGTGGAATGAGATCTATCCAGCATCATGAAGTTTATCAGGGTAATCTTCAACATCTGATGCAGGTAGAAATGGTGGAAACCATATAATGACTACCTTAAGAAGTACAAGTCTATCAGGACCGCCAAAAGAGCACCAGCGAATCTGCGAGGCTCAGTAAAATCCTGTCCAAGGAACATAGAAGCCCATCCTTTCCTAAAAAGTCGGCAGGCTCCAGCACGGAATCTTCTGGAGAGGAGGGGTATTCAGCCAAACAGCCATGTGAGGCTATTAAATCGGTGATTATCCGACCTCCTTGCTCTAATAATAGCCTTAGGAGATTGTAGCATCAAAACAGCGAATCATAGCGCTAATTGGGGTCCTCGGATCCTACTCATCTGCCCATCCACATATGGCGAGACATCTTTCAGGGGGAGTTCCCTTTGGTTCTGTATGACACTAACCAGCATTCATGACTATGAAATGCTCTAAATGTGAACTGACACACTTGATGTATTATACTTATCCAACATCAATTTGTGTACTAATACTGATTACCGCTGCCCTATTTGCATTCCTCCGGGAAAAATAAAATGAGCTTACTAAATGTATTCGTAAAATTGCCGCAGACCCAAAACCGATCTGAAAAAATTCCAACGGCAGATACAGTCCGCTATGCAAAAGTTTCGAATGTATTGTCCATATTCCTCCGTGGAGCCAATAATCATTATAGCGTAGCATGGGGAATATACGAACAAGTATAATGCTATGTGCAAAGCGATTCATCAAAACCTTGCATACAAACATGGCTAATCACGGGAACATGTCCCGTTTACTGATATGAACTGCATGCAGTATTTGATACTTCTGCTTACAATACGTTTTGGGACCGACAAGTTCTTGTTGTTCGCCATATACCGCACAAAAAGCCTAAAGTTGTGTTAGCTGACAAGACGGGTCGCTCCGCTTATATTATTGGTGTTGCTTTCCCCCATAATTCATTTAACGGAAATATGTGGAGAAGGGGTGAACTATGAGCATGGCTCGAGAAATCAAAGAAATTTGACCTCTCGAGAAAGTAGTATCTAAATCTCTCACGACTTCTCTTGATATCCTAGGACTTTCACACAGTCTCGTTCAAAAAATACCTTGTCCTACTTCTATTCAAGGAAAACGCAAGGCCTGTAAAAAACTCAACTCAAACCCAACAATTCTCAACAAATAGACATTCCTTTTTAAGGTTTTGTGCAAAACGAAACCTTATTAAAATCGGTTTACTGTCTGTCTGTCTGTCTGTCCGTCACACGCATTTTTCTCAGGGACTGTAGAAGCAATTGACACCAAATTTAGTGGAAACTGTGAACGCTCACGCATACATTGAGCCCATACATGCAAAAGGGGTTGTACATTTTTGTTCACCAAATATTGTCATGTGGGGTATCAAATGAAAGTTCTCGATGGTCTTAGTTTTGACATTTATTGGAAAGCTAGGGAGTTCGGGGGGTCGAAAGTGATCATTTACTTAACTGGGTGATTCTCAGAAACAGCCTAACCGAAAAATCTGAAAAAAAACAAGAGACTGCCACTATATAGCGACTAGGATCCGAAATACCCTCCATACCGATATATTGTCAAATAAAGTTAATAATAGTATACTACTATAATTTTCAGTAAGTGGCTGCAAAACCCCCTTAAATTCATCCTAACACCACGAGCCACAGCAATATAGCCTATCATGTAGAGCTTGATCATACCAAGTTTGGTGGAAGTCGCATTATTACTAACAAAGTTATAGTAGATCAAATTTGTGTCTTCTTTGGAAATTCAAGATTTTGAAAGTCAATGTCACACGAAAGTGGATATTCCCATATAATATACGCGTATATTACGTGTTACGTATTAATAGGATAGATTTACACTCAAATGTCTTTATAAAAGAAATACACAAAACCTTTCATACCTGAAGCGTCCAGCTTCCCGTTTCCCAACTTATTTTCTGTTGGAGAAAATCATAACTATTATAGTAACGAGAACCTATGGCAATAGTATTAACAATTCATGAAATAATACATAAAATCTGGTCGCATGGTATATGCTGAAGTAAGACACATATTCAAAGTCCAATTACTACTGAACTCACTATGCTGTGTACAAGAATGAAAGTACAAAGACAAGGCTAAGATTTGGTGTTCAACGCTCACTAGCCAACGATTTCTGGGAAATCAGTCCAAGAATTCAAAACAACCTAATCCATAATAGATAGAGAAAAAATGCACAGAGAAACACTAACAACCCCTAGGGATCAGGTTTAGCAATGGATTATGTGGCGAAACCATCCTTCAGGACTATTCACGCTTTCTATGGTCCCAGTTCTGTTCTAGTCTCTAACATTATCCCCAGTTTGCAGTAAAGCAATACACAACGACAACTGCCATAGAATCCGTAAAAACCTTATTTGAAATTACTATTCTACAATAAACGATACACAAGAGCTTTGACATAGTTTCTGCTTAAACGAATGCAATAATTAATTGAAAGGGTTTATCAGTCTTCTTTGAGAAAAGAAAACTGAACAATTTGTCTCTCTAGGTAGGTTGGGTAAGTGGAGGCAATGGCGAGGTCGCAGTCCCAGATACTCAGGGTCAGAGTCATCACAAAAAAACGGAACCTAATCTCTCGAGGTTCGCTGTATCTGAAATACCTATTCAAGCTGTCCCATTCCCAGACCATTCATGAAGTGAATGCCCATCTCGACTCATTCCTCACATTAGCTGTAAATTGTTGAGGACACCTACCGAACCCGTTCTAGATGAAAGCTTAAAGAGCAACGTCCCGTTAAAAACACAAGTAAAGTTCTCATATCTCCCTCCTTGAGCAACAATAAAAATGCCACCTGGTAGCCGTAAACTCTTCCGCAAAGGTTTATGACTACCGTACGCGTACTCGTTCGAATTTCTCCTTTCGACTGCATAAAGTTTTGTAATTTCACGTTTTAGAGCAGGCATAGCAATCTCCCTATTGCAGAGTCTGACCCCGGTGGTAAAAATTTAGAAGATCTATTGCCGATACCTTCAATTGACTCACTGCCATTAACTGAACAATTGGTCGCACTCTTCTGCTGCTGGTAAAATGGTGTATATCTTCGCCTAAAATATGGTCGTCTTTTTATCGAGGATCTAGGCCAGCTCTATAGTGTGGGTGAAGATTATCATGTCCTTAATCCCAAAGGCCTATGCTGACTATATTGACATTATGGGAAGAAAAACTATATAGAAACCGTCTTCCCTCATCCACATCGAGCAGCCGGCAATCAGTGCGAGATCTTGTGTGGCTTCAACGTCAGTACCAAAAACCAAAGAAACAACAACATGAGACTGTCGATAACTTCTCTTATCTAATGTCAAAAATCACAACCACTAACAGTTACGACAATAAAATCTGTCATATTGGCAGCCAACAGAGCCTATTTCAGATTACAAAGACTGTTTCCCTCGAAACGTAGCCAAAGCTCTCACTGTACAAAATAATGATCTTGCCAGTACCTATGTATTCCTCGGAGAATTGAGTTATTGACAAGAAAAATTGCGAGGTCATAGCCGCGTTCGAGAGAAGTTTCCTCCGAGGAATTTTTGGTCTCCTATATGTGGATGGACGATTCCGTAGCCTCTATAACAACGAAATTTGTGAGCAATACCACAACCGTTTGCTTGTGGAAAAAAATCGGCTCAGCAGGTTGCGGTGGGCGGTTCACTTAATCCGTATGGGTGAGAATGATCCAGCTCGGAAAGAGCACGACTATGATAGAAAAGAAAGACGTGGCTGACCCTGTTTAAGGTGGAGCGATATCGAATTAGTGGACCTTGGCGCAAAAGCGCGATGTCTGCGGTACCTTACTAAAGCAGACCTATGGCGAATGTCGATTATTGCGCCGTTGATGATAACGATGGTGATAACCCCAAAGGGCACGGGCAACGAAGATTTTTTTCTTTTGGTTATTAGCATAGTCGAAGCATTCGATTTATTCGCTGTCCCTCTGTATGTTTTCTTTAAAGAGCTAAGAAGTATCGATAGTCGCGATGTGGGACGTCAATCCACTAAAACCACCTCTCCTTACCCGCCTACCCACTATTGACTATCATTGAGTGGAATAGTTCCTTCCCTTTCATACTTTTTGAAAATCGTGCGTGGGCCGAACGACCAAGTGTCTCTACTTGTAAGGGTCTCTTGAAAACAAGTTCTCGTTCATGAGTAATTTTCCCGGATCCTCATCCTCCTGCAAAAAATTCCAGGTAAAAGGTGTAGGCATCATGGACAAAACGATGCGAATGCCGGCGACATCCAACACTCCGGGTGAGAAAGTGACCCGCTGACAGTGGACATCTCCAAAGCTGCGCATAATCCAAATATTTGGAATCAGAAAGTATATATTCTCTTCGACGTTATGATCACAGCGTATCTTCTAGTTGTATATACTCCCGAAAATTTCCCCTTATACTTCTTAACATGAAGAGCCTTTGACCAAACTGCTGCTGCGGATAGCAAAAGAGATGTACACGCTCTAACTAGCAACAGTCTTCTCGGTCGTATATCGCGTTACTGACTAATGGGACCACTATCAATTCTTGAGGTAATTCGGCGGTTAGCAAATACTCATCTGGACCTACGTCGGTGTCACATAGCTAGCACCTATCTACGAAATAATCCCTAATAGTTAGCTGAATATACGTGGTCGCGTCCAAGTGGTTTAGTGATGTTCTAACATGTTACCATTGTGCAGAGCTGAAGGAATTCTTCACACAGAGGGAGATAATAGAACCTCGGCATCTTATACTTCCGTATAATATAAGACTCCGCTGCGTTGATGGCATCCACTGCTAATTAGATAGGGTGAAAGTCTTACTGTTAGATAGACATAGCTCCCGCTACCTCTACAATTGGGAACAGCCTGTTGCCTATAATGTGATCTAGCATCTTTCCATACTTTCCATACTGTTCAGTAAACAAGTGGCGATGCGGTGACGGCCAAGTGGTTTGCCATTCTTAAGTGGTAGCATCTGCTTCTTCCCCTAACTCAGGAGTAAGTCAGGAAGATGTCCTCTTCCAAACGTGTAAATAAATCATTTCTGTCTAATTTTCATCACCGCTTCTAAAGCTACGTTTAGTGATCCGTTCAGCCTGGGTGCATTTTTAACCCCTAATTTTTCAATCGTAAGCTCGTGTTCTGTTATAACTATAGCTGGAATATCTTTTGGGGGTACTCTCTTTCGATTGTGGTAGTCTATTTGACCCGCAAAAGGAGACTCCGCATATATATATATAAAACTCGCGGCTGCAGAACTTAGTCAGTGTGATAAATGGGGACCCATAAGGATTTGGCTATAAACTTGTTGCCCCGAAAATCGGGGATCAGCGCAAGGTCTGTACACTAAGTATTGGCCAGATGGACCGCATTGTCCGGGTATTATTTTACTAACATTCCGTACTGTTTGATATCAACAGCCTGGAAGGTATCCAGGACTGCCTCCTTTTCATCATGAAAGTGCTCAGAGAAACAGTTCTAATCATAAAAAACAAAAAGTAATCAGGTCCTGGTATCCCGGCGAAAGCTTACCCACTGGTGTTCTGCCAACTACGAAATTGAGTGCTCGGCACGTTCTACGCTTGCCTGAAGGAGGACATTTTTCCTTGTGGCTGGAAGGTGACGTAGCTGACAAAACTCAGGAAGGCGTCTTTATGTAAAACCTAGGTTTCAAAATCCATCTCTGGTCTACAGTTATTAACAGTGATCATTTTGGATAGTTTAAAAATTCTCTAAAATTCCGCAAAACTTCCAACTTTAGGACCTTTTCTCTGGAAAGATCGCACATACGATTGCCGATTAAAAGTATGATCACATAAACGAACGAGTGTAAAGATTTTATAAGTAGATATAATGGGAACAATTAATACACTTGATCAAACTTATTAAGAAAGGACGTGAGCAGAAACAAAACTCAAATATAAGTTAAGCGGCTTTGAGTACAAATCGCTAAGAGGCTCAATAATGGGGGACTTTTCATTAACTTACGCATATTTTCCATTTGCATTAGTGTTTATTTAACACCTTCAAAATTTTAAGTCCGCCTGTCCATCCACAATATTCCAAGGGATTATATTTCAGGCATTCGTGAAACATCTCGCTCGCCTTTTTAGTCGCTGGAGGTTCTGTGTGACCTAGCAGAAAGTGGGGGATTCCAAGTGATCGG